>NC_083341.1:123120213-123420213 GCF_019175385.1 Lycium barbarum
AAAGAGCATGATCTTATGGAGGGCAAATCAGTCCAAACATATTATTTTTTTATTAGTAATAAATAGAATAAAATAGTTGTTACAAAAAATTTAAAATAGAGGAGGTAGCCGTAATATTGGAAACGTGAAGGGAGGTCAGTGAAACGAAGCAAAACGTGAAGGGGGGTCTCTAAAATTTTCCCTAATTACTATTACAAGAATAAAATAGTTCCTTTTTTACGTTGATTTTAACAAATTTAAGTAAGCATAATTTAAAGTGGGGAGTCTTTTTCTAATATAGTTCTTCAGCAAGTAATATATGTCTGAAAAATAAACTGATTGATGCTTATTTAGCTTTAAATCTGGAAATTCAGTTAAGACAACTGACAACTCTTGTGTCTGAAAAATTCAAGGTCCTCTACCTAGTAATGTTACAATTTCACTTTTACACGAGTGTATGAAGGAGACTTCATAACTTGGCTCTTTGTTAGTTTGTTTAACAGAGTCGCCACCTAATTAATTAAGAAACCGTTTGTTTACAGTTAATCCTTTTGAAAACATTTTAAAATACCAAAGTTCGGGTAAGGGTTCTATCGATTCCCTGAGGAAGGTATTAGGTACCTCGGAAGAGATCCGCACAACGCGGTTGACCTACGGATTTTAAAACTTGTGGATAAAAGCATATATTTTCTTTAAAATGGTTTTAAAAGGAAGTATAATGCATAAAATCTTGGAAGGGGATATATTCAACCATGGCTTTTTTTTTTTTTTTTAAAAAAAGGTACACTTTGTTTGAAAATGAGTCAATGGGAGTCAGGGGCAGATGCAGTAAGAGGCCAGGGTGTTCACCCGAACACCCTGGACAAAAAATTATAGTATATATTTAGGGTAAATTTCTGTGTTCATGTACATATATTAACTTTTGAACACCCTTAACATATATTACAATGTATATTTAGGTCCAGTAATTTTTTCGAACACCCTGAGTGAAAATCCTGAATCCGCCACTGATGAGAGTTTTGCGGTAAATCATTTATAGCGCTTAACTATGTCTTTAACTCAATCAATGAATTAATTTTATAATTTGGCTATGATTTGTGAAAGAAATGGCCTAGTTAATAATTCACATATACTTAGATCAATGTATTTGAAATAAGTACAATCGAATTATGGTTCACTTAATATTTAATCATTTATAATATTTCAACTTGTTAAATAATTTAAGTGTTCAAATATTTAGGTAAGCCTCCAAAATTATTAATACTTATCTGGGGCTAGACTTTGAATTAAACAATTAATCCAACTCCAAAACTAGATATGAATTTCCTCGTTTTAATAACTTTAGAAGATATATGTAACATCCCAAAATTATTTAACAAGTATTTACCTTAACAGCTCTGAAAGTGGATATTTTATTTTGAAAAAAAGGACTTTTGGGCCTTAACTCACGTCTATAATCAGCCCAATAATTCTTATGGTTCTGTATTTCTTTTATTCGAAAATAATTCCCACAAACGCAAGTGAATTTTATCATCTAAAACATGACTTGGTCTTTAACCCAAACAGAGTTATTTATGCATAAGGGACTCCTTTTTTATTTTTTTATTATTTTTTTGAGAAAACACTCATTAGTATAACTAGAGGTGTCAAATATGACCCAAAAATTGATGGTCTGCCCAACCCTGTAACGACTCGTTTGATCGTTTAGGATTTTGCCCCTAGTTGCATTAGAGTGTTTTTGACCCGCGGGGATGGGTGGTATGGTCCCCGAGAGAGAGTCGGGAGAGTTGTGTTGAAAATTGAGAATTTTAGAGCCCTTAAGTTGAATAAGTGAAAATGGTTGACCAAAAGTTGACTTTTGAGCATACTGACCTTTTTGGGAATTCTGTCAGTTCCTTGAGGTCCGGAGGGTCGAATATAACTTGGTGGGATGGTTGGTTTGGTTCTCGTGGCGCTCGGGAGCGTTTTGGTCACTTGGTTGGAAACTTGACTTTAGGGGGTTTCGGGGGCGACCAGGTCAAAATGACCTCCGTTGGGAATTTAGAGGGCACGGGTGAATTCGTAGCGTGTTTTTATGTTGATATGCATATTTGGTTTGTACCCGAGGGGTCTCGGATGGATGTCGGGTTTTGGGTTGGACTTAGGGAAAAACCAGAATTTTGCTGGTTTTGATGTCCGTCTTCTACCGGGCATGTATTCTCTTCTACGGGTCCACCTACGTGGGATTTGGCCCGCAAACGTGAAAGGTTGATGTCGTAAGTGACTCCGCGGACGTGAAGGCCTCTCCGCGGATGCGGAAATCGCTGAATAGAAAGCCTTTCTTATTTCCCAACTTCGAACCATTCCTTTCTTCACCAAATTCTTATCTTAGAGTGTTGTGGGAGAAATGGAAGAGCTTTTGGGTGATTACATCTTGGGGTAAGTTCCTTTGCACTCTCTTGTAATTTATTTATGAATTAGGATTGAATTTCATGTTAGTTTCCATTTGGTAAATTCGGGAAGATGAGTAGAAACCCTAAGTGATCTCTTTATGATTTATTGCCTATTTCCATGAGTTTGTGGAAGGTTTCTTAATTTCTAAGCTTCTAATCGTTGGGGAATGTAGTTGCTAAGTTGATCTCTTCTTAATTTCTAGGGTTTGAATTATGGAAATTGGGGGTTTTCTATTATTGATGAAATTAATGCTAATTAGGGACTAATTGGTGTTGATGATTAGTATTTGGACTTCTTGAACTTTGGATTGACCTTTCCCAACTTGTAGTTTCCCATTTTACCTTTGTGGGCCCGGGGTCACTTTTTAGGGTTATTTTGGAGGTTTTCTGAAAACATAGCAATATTTATATGTTTAGATCCATAGTCTAATGTAGATCATTTAATTGCTAGACTTTTAGCGTTCATAGGCAATCCGAAAGGGGAAGGCCCAAATTTGAGGAGTTTGAGGCTCGTGTTCGGCTTTGAGGTAAATTACATTTTATCTTCTTAGACTTTAATTAGTGAATCGCATGTGTTGCGTAGTTATTGACGGGGAAAGCATGATAGGCCTTCGGGCATGGTTGTGGTGTTAAATGCACTAGGTTGGTATGATTTCTGATTATGTGGGCTTGTCGCCGTATTTTATGTAATTATTGACATGTGGGGTATTTGACTATGTGGTTGTGGTGATGCGGGATGCGTTGGTTCTATTTGTTGTGATTGGGATTGATTATCTAATACGTAACCATGGCATATTGATAATTCGTGCAAGGAGTGAATTGTCTTTATGGTGTTTGTGAATTCCATATCGTATTTATTGACATCGATTACATGTGATTCCTCATTCTTGCATTCTAGCATTCATGATGAAAGAGTTATGGAAACAGATTCAAAATGGAAATAAAGCTAAAGATGAAAGTAACATGATTATTGCTACAGTCCGAGGTCTGTGCCGGATATAGTGGCAGAGTCACGATCCGAGGTCTGTTCCGGAATGGCTAGTACATAGACGTCACGTGTCCCCCAAGGGTCATGACTATTGAAGCGACAAATGCTTATAGCATGTGTGTATAGGTTTGAGTATAGGTTTGAGATATTGGCCATTGCATTGCATATCATTGTATCTCATTTGCATTGCACTTCTTATTACCGCATCATACGTCATCTCATTAGATTCTGATTGATATTGTACTTGTGTTGTTGCCTATGGTTAAAGGACTGCTTAGAACTTGGCAGACTTGTGGCATAGAAGCTTAACCTAGGCTATGACTTGATGATTTGGGATATGATGTGTGTGTTGATTGTTATTGACTGCCTTATCTGTTTACTTGTTGATTTATGTATTTCATATATGTTAACTAATCTTAGTCGACCTATGATTCTTACCGGCACAAGTGTGTACTAATACTACTCTTACTACACTTTTTTCCGAGTGCAGAGTTTGAGACAAGATCTTCTTCGAGGCCCCGAGTCTTCTTGCTTGAGATCGGAGGGTGAGCCACCAGTCAGCCTGCAGCCCTAGATCTTATCTATTGTTGTCTATTACTCTATCAATTAGACAGTATTCCGTATGGTCAGACGATTGCTATTCCTAGACTTGTTGGATTAGTTGTTCTTGTACTAGTGACTTTACGTCTTTGGGGAGATGTATTTGACTTAGTATCTCGCACTTTATGATTATGTATGGTTAAAGACTTATTATTGTTGGTGTTATTTATTTCCTGCTATTTTCTCTAATTGACATAATGTGATTAAGGAGAAGGTCCGCCCATCGGGGGAGGGGGGGGGGGTAGTGTAGGTGCTATCATGACCTGAGATTTGGGTAGTGACAAACCCGCCCAAAACTTTATAGGGTTGGATGTAAGATAATTTTGTATTGGGCTGATTTTAGCCTAACAGAACACAATCCAGTTTTAAAGTGATATTCAATTTAGCTCAATTCTAGCTCATTTTTACAGTTACTTTAATTTGAATTTGTTTCTTGAGATTTACTTTAATTTTTAGAAAAACAGCACAAAATACCCCTAAAATGCAAAATATTCACATGCCCATGCCCCATTCTATACTAATTTCGCTTTTACCCGGCCGACCAAAAATATTTACTCGAGTACCCCCTCGCCCAAAGACCTTTCTCCATGATATCATCTCAGTATATTTATATACGTACCATCACGGTATCATGGAGGACAAAGAGAATGACTGAAGCAGTCCTCCATGATACCATCTCAGTATATGCTTATATTATGATGGTATCATGGAGGACTAAGAGAGTTTCTCATTGAAGGATTGAAGCAATCATCCATGATACCATCTCAGTATATGGTATATATCAAGAATGGGGTATCATGGAACACCGAGGAGTGTCTCGTTGAAGAATTGAAATAGTCCTCCATGATACCATCTCACTATATGTATATAAGATAATGATATCATAGAGGTTTTCTTTAGCAAAGTGTGTTATTGAATAAACAAGCATGATCCTCTATGGTACCATGTCAATATATTATATATACCATATGGGTTTCATTGAGTGTTGATGAGTGCTTTTGAAGAAGAAAGAAGTCATATATGATACCATCATGTTATATCACATACTTCTATACTTCCTGTCCTTCCTAAATAAGTGGATCCGATGCTAGTGCTAATCATGCCCGTGAACTCATACATGACACAGAGATAAAATTTGAAAAACATAATTGTGAGCTTTAGTTCGTTGAACCTAACAAGTCCGTAGTTTTTTGAACAAGTTCACAGGCATGAGTAGCACTAGCATCGGATCCATTTATCTAGGAAGTACAAAAGTATATGATATAACATAGATTATATCAGAAGTAAAGTCTACACATAAGAATCTGACACATCACAAATTATGCAACCAACTAAGATTAATATTTTCTATATTAGTATAGATATTTATGAAAATGGAAAAAAGCAATTTAATAAACACCTCCTTAAAAATAGGTTTTTTGTATTTTGTACTGATAGCTAGATGTGCTAATTCAACGCTAGACCAATAATTTCTAATCAATTTAGTAACTACTAAATCAGAATCTCTTTCACTTACTAGATGTAAAATTTCATTATAGGAGATAACAAATATGTTTCAGGAGCAAAAGATTTCATATCTGAATAACAGATTGCGATTGATTTGGGATAATCCCTATAAATGTAAAAGATGGAACAAAAAGAATAATTAATAACAAAGAAAGACGATGCTTGGTTCCCATATGTAATAAGAATGCTGAATCATTGATAAAAAAATTCTCATTCAGGACAAACCTGGAAGGGTAGTATATCTTGGTTGCCTTTGTGCTGAAAGAGGTACATAAGCAATCAATAATTGCTACCAAAGCTAAAATTATGTTCTTATGTTTCAGATGAAAATACAAATATATCGGTTCGCTACCTGTCAACCACATGATACTCTTGCTGTCTTGGCTCAACAACATCAGGTTCGTCCTCATCCACTAGAACAACATTATCCTCCTTTGCCCTAGTGGATGAGGAGGAACCTAATGTTGTTGAGCCAAGACAACAAGCTTATCATGTGGTTGAGAGGTAGCGAACCGATGTATTTGTATTTTCATTTGAAACATAAGAACATAATTTTAGCTTTGGTAGCAATTATTGATTGCTCATGTACCTCTTTCAGCACAAAGGCAACCAAGATATACTACCCTTCCAGGTTTGTCCCGAATGAGAATTTTTTTTATCAACAATTCAACATTCTTATTACATATGGGAACCAAGCACCATCTTTCTTTGTTATTGATTATGCTTTTTGTTCCATCTTTTACATTTATAGGGATTATCCCGAATCAGTCGCAATCTGTTATTCAGATATGGAATCTTTTGCTCCTGAAACATATTTGTCATCTCATATAATGAACTTTTACATCTGGTAAGTGAAAGAGATTCTGATCTTGTAATTACTAAATTGATTAGAAATTATAGGTCTAGCGTTGAATTAGCACATCTAGCTGTCAGTACAAAATACCTATTTTTAAAGAGGTGTTTATTAAATTTCTTCTTCAATTTCAGAAATATCGACACTAATATACAATATATTAACCTTAATTGGATGCAAAATTTATTATGTGTCGGATTCTTATGTGTAGACTTTACTTCTGATATAATCTATGTTATATCACATACTTTTGTACTTCCTATCCATCCTAGATAAGTGGATCCGATGCTAGTGATACTCATGCCTCTGAACTCATACAGTACGCAGAGATAAAATATGAAACATAGAATTGTGAGCTTTAGTTTGTTGAACCAAACAACTCCTTAGTTTGTTGAAATAAATGATGTGGGACAGTCCTGATTTGAGAAAATTCTTTTTGAGTTTTGTTTGGATTCGGATTTGAAATTCCAATCCATGATAAAATGGAAAGAAAAGAGAAAAAAAGCAAGAGAAAAAAGGACTTACCATGTCTGTGCACGCCAAAGAAAGATGACAAGGAGCAATAAATTTGTGCTATAAAGGGCCTAACAAAGGCTGGAAAAAGCAAAAACTTCGTCGAATATTAGCCCAAAACAAGTAGGAGTGAGCTAGAATTTGCTGGTTTAGCATCGATTTTAGGGCTAAGGATTCGTTTAATGTATTGCGTTTTGGGGGAAATGAAAATAGCAAAGGGAGCTGGGGATTAATGGCATGAGTGGGCCGGGTCCCGAGTTATTTTATTTGGGCTGAGGGTATTCATGTTGGATAGTTGGGCTGAAATAAAAGATGATTTTGAGGTTAATAAAGTGACCAGTTTCAATTATAATTTTAACCAAAATGTTTAAAAATGTAGCCACATTAGGACAAATTTGATATGATGGAATTAAACTGTTTTAACTAAAATGTTTAAAAATGGTATTAAATTGTTTATGACTTCTTTGAATACATGGAACTCGATAAGATCTTTTGTAATCATTGTTTCAATTTTCAGTCTACCGCATCATTTTAATATCGAAAGAAAATGTTAAACATCTCCGATGATTCAAAAAACTCAACTTGCAAGGTAAATTTCTTGTTTTGAATTGTGTAATTCAAAAATTTAGAGTTTTGTTGTGCAAAAACCATGTCTTGAATGAGAAATGGGGTTATTTATATAGAACCCCATTGAACCCCAAAATCTAGGGTTAAGGTAGAAAGAAATGATGTGGGACAATTCTGATTTGAGATAATTCCTTTTTAGTTTTGGTTGGATTCGGATTTGAAATTCCAATACATGAGACAATGGAAATAAGAGAGAAAAAAATCAAGAGTGAAAAGGACTTAACATGTCTGGGAATCGCACGCTGAATTTAAGATGTCAAGGAGCAATAAATTCGTGCTATAACGGGACGAACAAAGGCTGGAAAAAGCGAAAACTTCATCGAATATTAGCCTAAAACAAGCAGGAGGGAGCTGGAATTTGCTGGTTTAGCATTGATTTTAGGGCTGAGGATTCGTTTAATGTATTGCGTATTGGGGAAATGAAAATAGCAAAGGGAGCTGGGGATTAATGGCATGAGTGGCCGGGTCCCGAGTTATTTTATTTGGGCTGAGGGATTTCATGTTGGATAGTTGGGCTGAAATAAAAGATGATTTTGAGGTTAATAAAGTGACCAGTTTCAATTATAATTTTAACCAAAATGTTTAAAAATGTAGCCACATTAGGACGAATTTGATATGATGGAATTAAACTGTTTTAACTAAAATGTTTAAAAATGGTATTAAATTTTTTATGACTTCTTTGAATACATGGAACTTGATAAGATCTATTATTATCATTGTTTCAATTTTTAGTCTGCTGCATCATTTTAATATCGAAAGAAAATATTAAATTTCTCTGATGATTCAAAAAACACAACTTGCAAGGTAAATTTCTTGTTTCGAGTTGTGTAATTTGAAAATTTAGAGTTTTGTGGTGCAAAAACCGTGTCTTGAATGAGAAAATGGGGTTCTTTATAGAGAACCCCAAAATCTAGGGTTCAGGTAGAAAGAAACAATGTGGGACAGTCCTGATTTGAGAAAATTCTTTTTGAGCTTCATTTGGATTTGGATTTGAAATCCAATCCACGAGAAAATGAAAAGACAAGAGAAAAAAAGTAAGAGAGAAAAGCACTTACCATATCTGGGAATCGCACACTGAAGAAAGATGACAAGGAGCAACAAACAAAGGCTGGTAAAAGCGAAAACTTCGTCGAATCTTAGCCCAAAACCGGCAGAGTATGCTGGAATTTGCTGGTGTAGCATCGATTTAGGGCTGAGGATTCGCTTAATGTATTGCATTTTGGGGGAAATAAAAATAGCAAAGGGAGCTGGGGATTAATGGCATGAGTGGGCCGGGTACCGAGTTATATTATTGGGGCTGAGGGAATTAGTGTTGGATAGTTGGGCTGAAATAAAAGCTGATTTTGAGGTTAATAAAGTGACCAGTTTGAATTATAACTTTAACCAAAATGTTTAAAAATGTAGCCACATTAGGACGAATTTGATAAGATGGAATTAAACTGTTTTAACTAAAATGTTTTAAAATGGTATTAAATTGTTTATGACTTCTTTGAATAGAACTTGATAAGATCTTTTGTTATCATTGTTTCAATTTTCAGTCTACTGCATCATTTTAATATCGAAAGAAAATATTAAACTTCTCCGATGATTCAAAAAACTCAACTTGCTAAGTAAATTTCTTCTTTCGAGTTGTGTAATTCGAAAATTTAGAGTTTTGTTGTGCAAAAACCGTGTCCTGAATGAGAAATGGGGTTCTTTATATCGAACCCCAAAATCTAGGGTTTAGGTAGTAAGAAACAATGTGAGACAGTCCTAATTTGAGAAAATTCTTTTTGAGGTTCATTTGGATTCAGAATTAAAATTCGAATCCATGAGAAAACAGAAAGAAAAGAGAAAAAAAAGCAAGAGAGAAAAGGACTTACCATGTCTGGGAATCGTACGCCGAAGAAAGATGACAAGAAGCAACGAACAAAGGCTGGAAAAAGCAAAAACTTCGTCGAATCTTAGCCCAAAACCGGCAGGAGTAAGCTGGAATTTGCTGGTGTAGCAACGATTTAGGGCTGAAGATTCGCTTAATGTATTGTGTTTTGGGGGAAATAAAAATAGCAAATGGAGTTGGGGATTAATGGCATGAGTGGGCCGGGTAGCGAGTTATTTTATTTGGGCTGAGGGAATTAGTGTTGGATAGTTGGGCTGAAATAAAAGTTGATTTTGAGGTTAATAAAGTGACCAGTTTGAATTATAATTTTAACTAAAATGTTTAAAAATGTAGCCACATTAGGACGAATTTGGTATGATGGAATTAAACTGTTTTAACTAAAATGTTTTAAAATGGTATTATATTGTTTATGACTTCTTTGAATACATGGAACTCGATAAGATCTTTTGTTATCATTGTTTCAATTTTCAGTCTATCGCATCGTTGTAATATCGAAAGAAAATACTAAACTTCACTGATGATTCAAAAAACGCAACTTGCAAAGTAAATTTATTGTTTCGAGTTGTGTAGTTCGAAAATCTTGAGTTTTATTGTGCTAAAACCGTGGCTTGAATGAGAAAATGGGTTTCTTTATATTGAACCCAAAAATCTTGGGTTCATGTAGAAAGAAACGAAGTGGGACGGTCCTAATTTGAGAAAATTCTTTTTGAGTTTCGTTTGGATTTAGATTTGAAATTCCAATTCATGAGAAAATCGAAAGAAAAGAGAAAAAAAGCAAGAGAGAAAAAGACTTACCATGTCTGGGAATCGCACGCTGATACGCTCAAATTACACCTATTAATGGCGTAAAGCGGACGTTGTCAAATATAGTAACCCAAACAAGGTTGGGGTCGAATCCCACAGGGAATATGGAGAGAAAAAGGTACTAATTATTTATGTAACTAATCTCTAGAAACTTTAATTTTATTCCGAATAGTATAGAGGAGAGATTTGGTTTGTATTCGCTATTTTGAAGTATTTGGAATTGGTTTGGATTGGGAGAACCAAAGTTGTGTCCCCGCGGTGATTAGATGTTATGCTATGGGTATCAATATGATATATTTCTAATGGGTCGGGGTTTTGTATGCACTTAATCTCTAATGCACTTTCTAATATTTTCTAATAGTTAGAAAGTATTTCTTTTCATGATTTTCCCAAATGTAGAAAAGTTGTAAGTAAGATCGATTAAATATGCCAAGTAGAACTCATCTTATCCCTAAGTGAGTTCATTAAACGAGGGTTAGCGCCTCGAGTCCTTGTTATATTATTTCAAATCACACCCTAGTTCATTTTTTCAAATAAACTAGGGTTTGTGCATAAGCAAGTGTTTGCAACTACTAACTAACAATGACAGTGAGAAATAATAAAACACATCACAACCCATTATATATATATATATATATATATATATATATATATATATATATATATATATATACACACACACACACACACACAATGTTAGACACCCATTACATAACACCCATCATTTGGGTCGACAACTTTGATTAAAGAAACTACTCACACATGATGGTCTCAAAAGTAGTAAGCAATAAATGAGACATAAAGCTTACAAAGTGTGATAAAGATGATGAAAAATTTAATCTTATTGTCTTCACTAAGCTCCAAAAGTGGAGTAATCAATGCTCACCCACCAATGGAACTTTATTCACGTGCATAAAAATGAAAACTGGCTGCCAAAAATAACCTAAAATGTTCTTTAAATAGGCTCCAAAAAAGCACAGCAGTGACTACAAAATTGCCCTGATAGCAAGATCGACAGACCGTCGATCGTTCGGCGATCCGTCGATCGTTCGACGATCCGTCGATTCCTCCGTCCTTTGTATCTTCAGTGATGTGATCCATTCGACGGTGCCGTCGACCAGTTTGACGCTCCGTCGAGTATTCCGTCTTTCTCTCTTCTTGTTGAAAGATCTTGATTGACGACACAAACGACGAAGCGTCGATCAGTTCGATGCTTCGTCGATGTCTCCGTCCTTTGTCGTTTTCAACTAAGGTCATCACTGGAAAATCGAGCTTATCGACGCTTCGAAGGACGGTCCGTCGGCTGATCGACGGGACGTCGATTCTCCATTTCTGGCTAATTTTTCCTTTGTTCTTTGTTTTTGCTTTTGGGCCATTGTTTTCCTAAAACACAACAAAAACATATTAACAAGAACCATACTTACTTGAAAACAACCAAAATTCATAGTAAAAAGGCGTCGAATATGCCACAAATCTGCGGCACATTAACACCCCCAACTTAAGATCTTTGCTTGTCCTCAAGCAAGTCAGACAAAACAACCACAAAATAAAACTACAACTATGCTAAAAATAAAGTAAAAGTGACTACAATGGTGCTTGCTCATCACTACCGGCATATGCATTTTTCAAATCAACTCCCTCTTTCCTCATTCCCAAACAGGGTTCTTTCATAATAACTTATTAGAATTGACCATGACGCTTCAATCAATGACATCACATTATTAGAAGCATTTATGCGTGCGAGGTAATGTAGGCTCGGGGACGGGTAGGATACTCATTTGGGAATTAGTGACTCATCCTCCTCGACACTACAGATTTTGACCTTTCTTTTCATGCCCATTCTATTCATTCTTCAACTCATGACTAAGATGTGATTTTATTCTTACTAGAATTTACAATCTTTTTATGAGACAATATTATTATTATTATTATTATTATTATATATATATATATATATATATATTTTAAACTTTTCTCAAATTTGATCTGCTATCACATCCAGTTCTCGACTATGCAACTCACATACCCCCAGCTTTAGGCTCTTGGCCTTTACTTCACACATATACCACCCCCAGCTTAGGCGATTTGCCTCTTTTCTTTAGTAGTGTCAAGGAGGGAACGGGTGCAAAGATGGAATGAATTCATGAAGCGGGGAAAAGGTTTGTTACGGCTAATCAAGAGAAAAAGTCAAAGGCTCAACATGGGAACTAGTGATATTTATATAGAACGGGTTTTGGGCTTTTTAAGGTTAACGTGACTATTTACAAGGAAAGCCTATGATCACTTCACAACCAACTATCCTAAGCAATATAGCACAACCTACCATGCAAGTTCTAGATCCACATATGCTAACAATGAACACAAGAAGTTCTCACACTCACAATGGCATAAGGATTTGAACACTTAATTCATACACACTCTAATATCTATGATGTCACAAAAAGAACCCTACATGTCAATTCATTACAACTTAAGATACGCAATAAACTTTTGGAGGGGTCAATTCCAAATCAATCCATTTTCAAGTTCACAAATATCCCTTTTATTCAAAATTCATGCCATAAGTTCAAAATGCAACAACCATGAAATTCACAATTACTTTAAACAATATTTAACACATATATACACTACAAGGTACATCAGGTTACCCCACCCCCAACAAAAAGAGGATGCATTGTCCCCAATGCATCAAAAATCATACCATCTAAACTGTCAAGTCGCGCATTTACCCTAGCGTGATGCCTCTCCATAGCCTCCTGAAGAGGCTCCAACTCTGGTGCAATCTCTTTCCGGACAAATCTACCCAACTGCTGTAATATCCGGGTCACCTGCTGATCAGTACGCTCTGCCTTGATGGCAAACTCTTTGAAGTTGGCTCTGTTGAGGACAAAGAGATCCTCGGAGGCCGATGCTGCGACTGACGTAGGAATAGGAGATGAAGATAGGACAGCAGGCCGATGTGGTGCCTCAGAAGAAGGGGTAGCATCAGTTACAGATGGTGTGGAGGCCTTTGTTGTGGACAGTCCTTCCGTGCCCATATCAACTGTGCCCTGTGGTACTGAATCCATAACATGCTCAGTCTGCTCATCCATGAGATCTAGCAATGAAGTACTGGTGGCCTGAGATGTACGGAGGGTCTCATCCTTACTCTATGTGATGTCACACACCTTTGTTGCGGGGAGAGGGCTGAGATATCAACATGGACACCCCGAACATACATTGTGTCTAATGGAGGGGCGGTTTTCAAAGCTCTCTTGTTCTTATGTCGCTGCTCTAGCATCACTCTGTAGGTAGCATAGAATTCCCGAACCATGGTCGGGCAATAATCCCCTGGAGGCTGTGTGAATGCCTCAAGATGATAGTGCTGGATGAGATCAGTAATCCGAGGGTAGCTCTCTAAGCCGCTCATACTGATTTGTTCTTCTTCTTGAATATTTCTCCTCGGATTACCCCCGCTGACTGTAGTCACCCCTTTTATATAGTACTTTTGGCACCCCTCATAGGGGAATCAAATTGCAGCTACCTCCATCTTTTGCAGCCGCAGCCGCTCTTATTCCTCATCTGAATTTCGCTCAGGAGCGGCTGGTTGCATTGTTGCTGCCTCGCTAGCATCAACGGATGTAGAGGATGAAGCCCCCTCTACAGACTGGGAGGAGAGTGGGGTGGGTGATGCTGCTCGGGGAGTGGTGGCCTATGCCCTCAATCTAGTCGTTGGGACCACCGCTTGACGTTCAGAGTCAGAGGATTCATCCCTAAGAGTAAGGGTTGTTTGTCCCCGACCTCGGCCTTTTCTAGGACCACCACCCCGCTTGACTGGATTCTTTGGAGGCATACCTGCGAAAAGAACACCTTTCGTTGTTAAGACAACCATAGAAATATAATAAAACCAGACAAAAGTGCAAAACATGCGATAATGTTAAAGCTGCCAGCGGTCCGTCGATTTGCTACAAGAGTCGTCGAACAGATCGGCGGAGCATCGAAGTGTTCGTTGAACCGATCGACGAGCCGTTGATCTCATCGTCGATCTCTTGTTAGCCACTGGAATTTGCGACTGAAAGACGGTGGGAAAGACGCCAGTCCACCGTCGAGTTTGTTTTGGTTAAGACTTCTGAGAGGGCTCATTCAATGTTAAGTAGGACGGTCCGTCGAATGAATCGACGGACCGTCGAACTGAGCGTCGAATGATTTCGCAAGCTAATACTAACAGATCCAATACAATCCTTTGGTCGTGGTGCAAATCTTCACGTAGTTTGGGGTTACTCAGACTTCACCCCACGTTGGCTTGGGTTAGAATAGGGAAAACAATTGGTGGGCAAAACAACTCTGTGGTCGTAATGCCCTCCAAGCCATCGTTACACACAACGCCACACTTTGGCATTTCATCAAACAGGTGGCGGGCAAAACAACAACAATCTCATGAATGAGGTGTGTTTGTCGTAATGCCCTTCGACTCGGCTAAAGATCAATGACTCAACATCCAAAAACAAACCACCCCCAGCAAAAAAAAATTGAGCATCCCAGGCGAAATAATAGAAAAACATGGAGCAATTGGAAGGCAAGCAAAAATAATCAAAACAAGCCATGGAATGCGAGCAAACAACTAGCAAAAACAAGGAAGCAAACAATCCACGAACTCACATACATTAAAATGGAAAAAATTTGATTTCAGCCCTTAAGGAAGGAAAAACACCCTAAGAATCACTACTAGAGTGACACACACAGAGGGACAGAGTAATGGGCCAGGAGGGGAGTGGTGGTTGTGGGGTGGTGAAGAGAGGGGGACGGTTATGGTAGAGGGAGAGGTGGAGAGAGAGAACCGTAAAAGAAAAGAATGGGGAGAGAGAGAGACGACGCAGGTTATAATACTACTTACCCGAACCAACGCGTAAAAAAGACGGAGCGTCGATTGGTTTGACGCTCCGTCGAGTGAAAACGCCCCCCTTTTTTTATATGAAAAAGAGAGAAGAACGCCCGTCGAACTGACCATCGATCAGTTCGACGGAGCGTCAAACCTGTCGTCGAACTTCCATTATTTCCAGTGACGAATCTTTCAGGTGGTCCACTCCGACGGTGCATTCGATGGCTCGCCGAACATATCGACGTTCCGTCGAATGCGCCGTGTATCTGCTTTCCTGGCAATTTCTGGGTTCAACACTTAGGTTCCTCGACACATCAACAAACATCAAAACAACACAATAACAAAAATCAACGAAATGGAAAAACATATTGCGAAAATGACCATGGGTTGCCTCCCAAGAAGCGCACAATTTAACGTCGCGACACGACGTAATACCACTTTTGGTGTTAAGGTCCGGTGCCATGTTTCAACCGGTGAGCATGAACAATCTTGTCCCCATCAACCATCCAATGGTAGTGCTTTACCCGATGGCCATTCACCTTGAAAGTACAGGTCTCATCATCGGACTTTAACTCCATCGACCCATTGGGTGACACACTCACTAAAGTAAAAGGGCTGGATCACTTGGATTTCAACTTGCCGGGAAAGAGCTCCAACCTTGAATTGAATAGCAACACCGAATCACCCGGTTGAAAATCTCTCTTCAGAAGTTTGACACCATGATAGTGCTTCATCTTTTCTTTATACAAACTCGCACTCTCATAGGCATGATACCGAAACTCATCCATTTCATTCATTTGAAACAACCGCAGCTTAGTTGCTTCGTCCCAATTCATGTTCAATTTTTTTAATGCCCACAAAGTTTTGTGTTCAAGTTCAACAGGTAGATGGTAAGCTTTACCGAATAACAACCGATAAGGAGAAGTACCAATGGGTGTCTTGAATGCTATTCTATAAGCCCAAAGAGCATCATCAAGCTTAGATGACCAATCAGTTCTATTTGCATTAACCGTCTTGCCAAAGATGTTTTTTATCTCCCGATTGGAGACTTCGACTTGCCCACTAGTTTGGGGATGGTAAGGAGTTGCCACCCTGTGCTTCACTCCATATTTCTCCATGAGATTAGCGAATTGCTTGTTGCAAAAGTGAGTGCCACCATCACTAATGATTGCCCTTGGAGTGTCAAACCTTGTGAATATGTTTCTTTTGAGAAAATTAGTGACACTCTTGCCGTCATTGTTAGGCAATGCTACAGCTTCGACCCACTTGGACACATAGTCAACCGTAACAAGGATGTATCGCATACTACGAGAACTCACAAATGGGCCCATAAAGTCGATGCCACACACATCAAATAGCTCAACCTCCATGACAAAATTCATTGGCATTTCGTGCTTCTTCCCAATTGACCCTTGGCGTTGACATTGGTCACAAGTTTTCACCATCAAATTTGCATCATGATAAAAGGTGGGCCAATAATAGCCACATTCAAGCATTTTAACCGCTGTGTGCATTTCCCACTGTGATGACCCCCCACGGGAGAGTCATGGCAAGCTTTCAAGATTTCCATAACCTCGGATTCGGCCACACATCGCCGAATGATGTTGTCGGCACAAGTGCGGAATAAATAGGGCTCATCCCAATAGTATTGACGACTATATCTCAAAAATTTCTTCTTTTGATAAGCCTTGATGTCGTTGGGGATAAGACCCGTTACCAAGAAGTTGGCGATATCTGCATACCAAGGAGCAACCTCACAAAATACAGCCAAGAGTCTCTTATCGGGGAAAACATCATTTAACTCAAGATTTTCACTCGGTTTCCCAGCTTCCTCAAGTCTAGATAGATGATCCGCAACTTGGTTTTCACAACCTTTTCGATCTTTGACCTCAAAGTCAAACTCTTGCAACAACAATACCCAACGAATCAACCGCGGCTTTACATCTTTCTTTGTCATCAAATATCTCAAGGCCGCATGATCCGTATGAACAACCACTTTGGATACAAGTAGATAGGCCCAGAACTTCTCAAACGCGTAGACAATGGCTAGAAGTTCTTGCTCGGTGACGGTATAATTCATTTGAGCTCCATTGAGGGTCTTGCTAGCATAACAAATTAGGTGCATGATTTTGTTATGCCTTTTCCCAAGCACCGCACCAATAGCAAATCCGCTCGCGTCACACATGAGCACTGTAACACCCCGTACCTTTAACGAAAGTTTTGACCACGATCCTAGACTTAGAACATCAGATAAAAAATGTGGGAATTGAAATTTTTCCGTTCAGTTGTGATATGGTGGTTTACGCCCATGAACAGTGGTCGTATCTCAATTTACGACCATGAACAGTGATCGTGAACTGAAACCAAGAATTTCTGAACATTCTGGAATTTGACATTTTTGAGGTCATATGGTTAAATACGGACCGTATTTCACTTTATGGCCCGTAGTTGTATCTTACGGGGGTCAAACGGACATCTATGCAAAGAGTTATGGCCATTTTACTGAAGAGATGTAGTGCAGTCCATATGGCAGAATACGGACCGTATTGCAGTTTACGGCCCGTAAACTGAAATACGGCCAGTATTTTGCTGGACGTAAAGTGCAAAGTTCCAGAACACTATATATTCGTCCATATCAGTTCAACTCATTATTTTTCATTCCTTCAAGCCCTAGAACGACTTCCTACCCTCTTCCATCATCAAGAACACCAAGGTAAGCCTACTCAAATTATTCCAACTCAATTCTAACACCTATCCTTGTAATCTAAACAAGAAATTATCATTCTAAAACTAGGGTTTTCAAGAAAACCCATCTCAAGGTTCAAGAATTCAAGATTTTGGAAATCTTCTTCAAAGCTCAAGTCTTTAATTCAAGTTTTGGAGCAATTAAGGTATGTAGAACTTTCATCTACATGAGGGAATCTCTACGTTCTTCCCCATGCTCCGTTTCTTGATATCCATGAAGTTCAAACCCTAGGGCATTAAACCCAACATATTGGTAGCCCGTATTTATGTATTTATGTACATGAATTTTGTATCTATATTCGTTATTGTATTCCTAATCTTCCATTACGGTTATTAGGAACCCTAGCTTAATCCATGAATCATGAATTCTTCCTCATGTATTCTCATTATGTTTATATGAAACTTTATGATTTTATGTAGCAAGTTACAAGCATGTTTTCAAGTCAATTATATATATATAATTATGAACTATTGTTATTACTCATGAATCAAGAACATGTTTGCAAGACTATGACAAGTTATCTCATGAAACCATATTACAAGATATTTCATGAAACCACGTTTACAAGTTATTTCGTGAAATCCTGATTACAAGTTATTTATAAGTTATTTCACGAAAATCATGGGCTTCTTAGCCAACTATATTATGTTCATGTTTTGGGAATTGCTTAGTTAACCGAGAAGGCTCAGATAGCCTGAAACTACGTAGCCACCGTAGGATAAGGGTTGTCAGCAAGGAGGCAACACCTTCATTATGCAGTTTGGATCCTTACATGCTTATTATTACTTAAATCTCATATCCCTGGCAAGGTTGTGAGTGTTCTGCTGGTAGGACGCAAGTACCAGACCATGTTGTCGGTTATACTATAGCATTCCCCACGATACAAAGTAGTTTTACATACAAGTATTTCTATAGATTACTGTTTTAAGACTTCACTCACGTTTCATGTTCATGTTCAAGTTACATTCAGTTTCAGTTCATATCCTATATCTATGTTGTGCCATGTTCTTCATTTCAGCAGGTTTTACATACTAGTACTATTCACCATGTACTAACGTCCCTTTTGCCTGGGGCCTACACTTCACGGTGCAGATACCAGTTTTCAGGAGCATACATCTGCGCAGTAGGATCACTTCAGATATCAGCTTATTGGTGAGCCCCACTTCTCTCGGGGTTCAACATGGAGTCTGCATTAGTATTTAGTTTATGGTAGTCCAGGGCCATGTCCTGGTAGTTAGTATTCAGACATGTTTTAGAGGTTTCATAGACATATGTTAGTTCACAGAGTCAGTTATGCTTTTATGTTTGCAAACTATTGTGTTTCCATGATATTTCATGCTATGAGATAATTTCAAGACTTTATTCCGCAAATTACATTTTCATGATTTATTTAAATTGCATCATATAGATTGTATTGTTTTGATGCCCATGTTGACAAGCAAGCCATGAGGTTCGCTCGGACACATGCAAGCAAGGCCCGAGTGCCGTGTTACGCCCAGGCCATGGTTCGGGGCGTGACAAGCACAAATGGCAACGACCAATCCGGATATACAATAATTGGAGTAGAGGTGAGCATTTCCTTCAACTCATTAAATGCCTTAAGGCACTTCTCATCAAACGCAAACTTAGCTTCTTTTTCAAGAAGCTTACAAATCGGGTTGGCGATCTTGGAGAAATCTTTGATGAACCACCGATAGAAGCCGGCATGTCCCAAGAATCTACGAACTCCTTTGACAGAGATTGGTGGAGGGAGCTTGGCTATAACATCAACTTTTTCTTTGTCTACCTCAAATCCTCAATACCCTTCTCGGAAATCCTATGGCCAAGGACAATCCCTTTCTTCACCATGAAATGACATTTCTCCCAATTAAATATAAGGTTGGTTTCTTCACACTGCTTCAATACCTTACCGATATTGGTAAGACATTCATCAAAAGAGTCACCAACAACCGAAAAGTCATCCATGAAGACTTCCAAGAAATCTTCCACTATATCCGAGAAAATAGACATCATACACCGTTGGAAAGTAGCCGGGGCATTGCATAAGCCAAAAGGCATGTGGCTAAAAGCAAAAGTGCCATAAGGACAAGTGAAAGTGGTTTTCTCCTGGTCCTCTAATGCAAAGTTAATTTGATTGTACCCCGAATATCCATCCAAAAATCAATAATAAGCTCTTCCGGCTAGCCGATCAAGCATTTGATCAATAAAAGGCATAGGGAAGTGGTCTTTACAAGTCGCGGTGTTGAGCTTTCGATAGTCCATACACACTCGCCATCCGGTAACTATCCTTGTAGGAATCAACTCATTCTTGGAATTAGGGACAACAGTGATGCCCCCCTTCTTTGGCACACATTGCACCGAACTAACCCATGGACTATTTGCAATTGGGTATACAACACCTGCATCCAACCATTCGATTATCTCCTTCTTGACCACTTCTTGCATAGGAGGATTTAGCCTTCTTTGATGCTCTACACTTGATGAACTATCCTTCTCAAGTTCGATTCTATGTTCACAAGTACCGGAGGGAATCCCCCTAATATCCGTAATAGTCCACCCAATAGATCTTCGATAAGCCCGCAACACTTCAAGCACCTTTTGAGTTGGTTCCTTATTTAACAAAGATGAGAGAATAACCGGTAAAGCATTATCTGGGCCAACAAAAGCATACTTCAAATGAGAGGGAAGTAGCTTGAGCTCAAGTTTTGGAGGCTCAATAATCGAAGGCTTGGCCGGAGGAGTGTTTTTTTTTTATCAAGATCAAGAGATAATTTATTCGGCTCACAAGAGTATGAACCCCGGCCGATAAGAGAATTAACCGTTTCAATATACCCCTTCATGTCATCCGCCTCGAAGTTCACCAAAATAGCCAAAAGTGTTTCGTCAAAGTGCTCCTCCTCTAACTTATGATCCACCGCTTCGTCTACCACATCGAAAGAATCAATGACCGAAATGCTCTCATAAGCACTAGGCAATTTTAACCCCTTGCTAGCTTGGAAAGTTACCTCTTCATCATTGACCCAGAATTTTATTTCATTCTTTTCCGAGTCCATTAGAGCTCTCCCGGTGGCAAGAAATGGCCTTCCCAAGATAATTAGGACTTCTTTGTCAACCGCACAATCAAGGATGAAAAAATCTGCTGCTGATAGCAAGATCGACGGACCGTCGATCGTTCGACGATCCATCGATTCCACCGTCCTTTGTATCTTCAGCGATGTGATCCATTCGATGGTGTCGTCGACTAGTTCGATGCTCCGTCGAGTATTCCGTCTTTTTCTCTTCTTGGTGACAGATCTTGATTGACGACACAAACGACGAAGCGTCGATCAGTTCGACGCTTCGTCAATGTCTCCGTCCTTTATCATTTTCAACTAAGGTCATCACTGAAAAATCGAGCTTATCGACTCTTCGAAGGACGGTCCGTCGGCTGATCGATGGGACGTCGATTCTTCATTTTTGGCCAATTTTTCCTTTGTTTTTTGTTTTTGCTTTTGGGCTATTACTTTCCTAAAACACAACAAAAACATATTAACAAGAACCAGACTTATTTGAAAATAACCAAAATTCATAGTAAAAAGGCGTTGAATGTGCCACAAATCTGCGGCATATCACACGCCGAAGAAAGATGACAAGAAGTAACAAATTCTTGCTATAACGGGACGAACAAAGGCTGGAAAAAGCGAAAACTTTGTCAAATCATAGCCCAAAACCGGCAGGAGTAAGCTGGAATTTGCTGGTGTAGCGTCGATTTAAGGCTGAGGATTCACTTAATGTATTGCGTTTTGGGGGAAATAAAAATAGCAAAGTGAGTTGGGGATTAATGACATGAGTGGGACGGGTCGCGAGTTATTTTGTTTGGGCTGAGGGAATTAATGTTGGATAGTTGGGTTGAAATAAAAGATGATTTTGAGGTTAATAAAGTACCAGTTTGAATTATAATTTTAACCAAAATATTTAAAAATGTAGCCACATTAGGAAGAATTTGATAAGATGGAATTAAACTGTTTTAACTAAAATATTTTAAAATGGTATTAAATTGTTTATGACTTCTTTGAATACATGGAACTCTATAAGATCTTTTGTTATCATTGTTTCAATTTTCAGTCTACCGCATCATTGTAATATCGAAAGAAAATATTAAACTTCCCCGATGATTCAAAAAATTCAACTTACAAGGTAAATTTCTTGTTTCGAGTTGTGTAATTCAAAATTTCAGAGTTTTGTTGTGTAAAAACCATGCCTTGAATGAGAAAATGGAGTGTTTTTTATAGAACCCAAAAATCTAGGGTTCAGGTAACAAGAAACGATGTGGGACAGTCTTGATTTGAGAAAATTCTTTTTGAGTTTCGTTTGGATTCGAATTTGAAATTCCAATCCATGAGAAAAATGAAAGAAAAGAGAAAAAAGCAAGAGAGCAAAGGACTTACCATGTCTGGGAATCGCACGCCGAAGAAAGATGACAAGGAGCAACAAATTCTTGCTATAACGAGACTAACAACGGCTGGAAAAAGCGAAAACTTCGTCGAATCTTAGCCCAAAACCGGTAGGAGTAAGCTAGAATTTGCTGGTGTAGCATCGATTTAGGGATGAGGATTCGCTTAATGTATAACATTTTGGGGGAAATAAAAATAGCAAAGGGATTTGGGGATTAATGGCATGAATGGGCCGAGTCTCGAGTTTTTTTATTGGGAAACTTACATAAACCGCCATATTTTGAGATTTTCTTACATATTATAGCTACTTTTTCATATTTATCATATGTAGCTGATTTTGAGATTTTTACTGTTGTATTTCGTTTGTAAAAATACATGTATTTCCTGACCTTCCTTATTTTTTGGACGATTTTTAAGTGCCCCATTAATTATGGAATGTTCTAATAATGGACACACCCCACAAATCACGTATTTACCATATCCTCCATAACTCATTAGGTTTCTCTTTCATAGTTAAATACATGTATTTTTTTTGATATTTTTTTGGGCTAAATATTTGGGCTGTATTTCCTTATAGTTTAATACATGTATTTTTTTTCCTATTTTTTTGAGCTAAATATTTCGATTGTATTTCCTCATGGTTAAATACATGTATTTTTTTCCTATTTTTTGAGGCTAAATATTTCGTATGTGTTTCCTTATAGTTTAATAAATGTATTTTTAAATACAAGTGAATATAAAAAAATACACTCTATACAAAAAAATACAAGCGAAAATATAAAAATACCATTGTATTTCCACCAAAAAAGATGAACACATTCAAATATTTTTTTAAAAATACACTGTAGTCGTGAGGAGAAATACAACATAAACAAAAACACTAAAATTTACCAAAATTTATTACTTGTAATGGGAGTAAAAATCGTGCAAAGATGTGAAAGAAATCGTGCTAATTATGGTGAAGAATAATGGGCGTATAAATTGGATAGAGAGAATTTAAGATGTGAGAGAAAAATATTTAAAAAAGAAAAGAGATTTTAAGTAAGTAAGAGAGAGGTACCTTATTTTTAGGAAAATACACTGCATTTATAAAAACAAGTTATAGATGGTAATTTGATAAATAATTAAGCTACTAATAATAAATAGAAAAAAAGATAGTTAATATTAATAAATAGGTCTTAGACATAGCTATCACAAGTAAATTTTCCATTTTTATTTGTGCTAAGGGAAATAGCATTGGATAGTGGGGCTGAAATAAAAGCTGATTTTACCAGTTTGAATTAAAATTTAAACCAAAATGTTTAAAAATGTAGCCACATTAGGACGAATTTGATAAGATGGAATTAAACTGTTTTAACTAAAATGTTTTAAAATGGTACTAAATTGTTTATGACTTCTTCGAATACATGGAACTCGATAAGATCTTTTGTTATCATTGTTTCAATTTTCAGTCTACCGCATCATTGTAATATCGAAAGAAAATATTAAACTTCTCCGATGATTAAAAAAACTCAACTTGCAAGGTAAATTTCTTGTTTCGCGTTGTGTAATTCGAATATTTAGAGTTTTCTTAGGCAAAAAACGTGTCTTGAATGACAAAATGGGGTTCTTTTCTATAGAACCCCAAAATCTAGGGCTCACGTAGAAAGAAATGATGTGGGACAGTCCTGATTTGAGAAAATTCTTTTGGAGTTTCGTTTGGATTCGGATTTGAAATTCCAATCCATGAGAAAACGGAAAAAAAAGAGAAAAAAAAAAACAAGACAGAAAAAGGACTTACCATGTCTGGGAATCGCAGGACGAAGAAAGATGAAAAGGAGCAACGAAATAAGGCTGGAAAAAGCGAAAACTTCATCGAATCTTAGCCCAAAACTGGCAGGAGTAAGCTAGAATTTGCTGGTGTAGCATCGATTTAGGTGAGAGGATTGGCTTAATGTATTGCGTTTTGGGGGAAATAAAAATAGCAAAGGGAGTTGGGGATTAATGGCATGAGTGGGCCGGGTCGCGAGTTATTTTATTTGGGCAAAGGGAATTAGTGTTGGATAGTTGGGCTAAAATAAAAGTTGATTTTGAGGTTAATAAAATACCAGTTTGAATTATAATTTTAACCAAAATGTTTAAAAATGTAGCCAAATTAGGACAAATTTGATAAGATGGAATTAAACTGTTTTAACTAAAATGTATTAAAATGGTATTAAATTTTTTATGACTTCTTTGAATACATGGAACTCGATAAGATCTTTTGTTATCATTGTTTCAATTTTCAATCAACCTCATCATTTTAATATCGAAAAAAATATTAAACTTCTCCCATGATTCAAAAAACTCAACTTGCAAGGTAAATTTCTTGTTTCGAGTTGTGTAATTCGGAAATTTAGAGTTTTGTTGTGCAAAAACCGTGTCTTGAATGAGAAAATGGGGTTCTTTATATTGAACCCAAAATCTTGGGTTCAGGTAGAAAGAAACGATGTGGGACAGTCCTGATTTGAGAAAATGCTTTTTGAGTTTCGTTTGGATTCGAATTTGAAATTCCAATCCATGAGAAAACGGAAAGAAAAGAGAAAAAAACCAAGAGAGAAAAGGACTTATCATGTCTGGGAATCGCAAGCCGAAGAAAGACTACAAGGAACAACGAACAAAGGCCGGAAAAAGTGAAAACTTCGTCGAATCTTAACCCAAACTCGGCAGGAGTTAGCTGGAATTTGCTGGTGTAGCATTGATTTAGGGCTGAGGATTCGCTTAATGTTTTTCGTTTTTGGGGGAAATAAAAATAGGAAAGGGAGTTAGGGATTAATGACATGAGTGGGCCGGGTGGCGAGTTATTTTAGTTGAGCTGAGGGAATTGTTGTTGGATAGTTGGGCTGAAATAAAAGCTGATTTCGAGGATAATAAAGTGACCAGTTTGAATTATAATTTTAACCAAAATGTATCCACATTAGGACGAATTTGATAAGATGGAATTAAACTGTTTTAACTAAAATGTTTTAAAGTGGTATTAAATTTTTTGTGACTTCTTTGAATACATGGAACTTGATAAGATCTTTGGTTATCATTGTTTCAATTTTCAATCGACCGCATCTTTTTAATATCGAAATAAAATATCAAACTTCTCTGATGATTCAAAAAACTTAACTTGCAAGGTAAATTTATTGTTTCGAGTTGTGTAGTTCGAAAATCTAGAGTTTTGTTGTGCAAAAACCGTCTTGAATGACAAAATGGGGTTCTTTGTATTGAACCCAAAAATCTTGGGTTTAGGCAGAGAGAAACGATGTGGGACAGTCCAAATTTTAGAAAATTCTTTTTGAGTTTCATTTGGATTCGGATTTGAAATACCAATCCATGAGAAAACGGAAAGAAAAGAGAAAAAAAGCAAGAGAGAAAAAGACTTATCTTGTCTGGGAATCGCACGCCGAAGAAAGATGACAAGGAGCAACAAATTCTTGCTATAACGGGACGAACAAAGGCTGGAAGAATTGAAAACTTTGTCGAATCATAGCCCAAAACAGGCAGGAGTAAGCTGGAATTTGCTGGTTTAGCATCGATTTAGGGCAGAGGATTCGCTTAATGTATTGCGTCTTTGGGGAAATAAAAATTGCAAAGGGAGCTGGGGATTAATGGCATGAGTGGGCTGGGTCACGAGTTATTTTATTTAGGCTGAGGGAATTAATGCTGGATAGTTGGGCTGAAATAAAAGCTAATTTTGAGGTTAATAAAGTACCAGTTTGAATTATAATTTTACCCAAAATGTTTTAAAATGTAGCCACATTAGGATGAATTTGATAAGATGGAATTAAACTGTTTTAACTAAAATGCTTTAAGATGGCATTAAATTGTTTATGACTTCTTTGAATAGAACTCGATAAGATCTTTTGTTATCTTTGTTTCAATTTTCAATCTACCGCATCATTTTAAGATCGAAAGAAATATTATTAAACTTCTCCGATGATTCAAAAAACTCAACTTGCAAGGTAAATTTCTTGTTTCGAGTTGTGTAATTCGAAAATTTAGAGTTTTGTTGTGCAAAAACCGTGTCTTGAATGAGAAAATGGGGTTCTTTATATAGAACCCCAAAATCTAGGGTTTAGGTAGAAAGAAACGATGTGGCACAGTCCTGATTTGAGAAAATTCTTTTTTCAGTTTCGTTTGGATTCAGATTTGAAATTTCAATCCATGAGAAAACGGAAAGAAAAGAGAAAAAAAGCAAGAGAGAAAAGGACTTACCATGTTTGGGAATCGCACGCCGAAGAAACATGAAAAGGAGCAACGAACAAAGGCTAGAAAAAGCAAAAACTTCATCGAATCTTAGCCCAAAACCGGTAGGAGTAAGCTAGAATATGCTGGTGTAGCATCGATTTTTGGGCTGAGGATTTGCATAATGCATTGCATTTTGGGGGAAATGAAAAAAGCAAAGGGAGTTGGGGATTAGTAGCACGAGTGGGCCGGGTGGTGAGTTATTTTATTTGGGTTGAGGGAATTAGTGTTCTTTTTTTGCGCGGATTGCCCTTCATTTGGGGTGGTCGTTAATTTTTGCCCTTCAAATTGGTGCTCTTTAAGTATTGCCCCTCGCCTAACACCATGAGATTGTGGGTTCGAACCCCAGCTCAGTAAAAAAAAAAAATCGCAAGGCAGAATTTGCATGGGCACAGGCAGAATTTCTGCCTATGCAAATTCTGCCTTTGCATTGGCACATGCAGAATTTAAAGACCACCATTTTAAGGGGTAAAAGTTAAAGACCACCTCCAGCGAAGGGCAATCTTGCAAATTGCCCATTAGTGTTGGATAGTTGGGCTGAAATAGAAGCTGATTTTGAGGTTAATAAAGTGATCAGTTTGAATTATAATTTTAACCAAATGTTTAAAAATGTAGCCACATTAGGACGAATTTGATAAGATGGAATTAAACTGTTTTAACTAAAATGTTTTAAAATGGTATTAAATTGTTTATGACTTCTTTGAATACATAGAACTTGATACTATCTTTTGTTATCATTGTTTCCATTTTCAGTCTACCGCATCATTTTAATATTGAATGAAAATATTAAACTTCTGCGATGATTCAAAAAACTCAACTTGCAAGGTACATTTGTTTTTTCGAGTTGTGTAATTCGAAAACTTAGAGTTTTAAACAATGTGGGACAGTCCTGATTTGAGAAAATTCTTTTTGAGTTTTGTTTGGATTCGGATTTGAAATTCCAATCCATGAGAAAACGGAAAGAAAAGAGAAAAAAGCAAGAGAGAAGAGGACTTACCATGTGTGGGAATCGCAAGCCAAAGAAAGATGACATGGAGCAACGAACAAATGCTGGAAAAAGTGAAAACTTCGTCGAATTTTAGCCCAAAACCGGGAGGAGTAAGCTGGAATTTGCTGGTGTAGCATCGATTTAGGGCTGAGGATTCGCTTAATGTATTGCGTTATGGGGGAAATAAAAATAGCAAAGGGAGCTGGGGATTAATGGCATGAGTGGGCCGGGTGGCGGGTTATTTTATTTGGGCTGAGGGAATTAGTGTTGGATAGTTGGGCTGAAATAAAAGTTGATTTTGAGGTTAATATAGTGACCAGGATGAATTATAATTTTAACCAAAATGTTTTAAAATGTAGCCACATTAGGCCGAATTTGATAAGATGGAATTAAACTGTTTTAACTAAAATGTTTTAAAATGGTATTAAATTGTTTATGACTTTTTTGAATACATAGAACTCGATAAGATCTTTTGTTATCATTTCTATTTTCAGTCTACCGCATCATTATAATATCAAAAGAAAATATTAAACTTCTCCGATGATTCAAAAAACTGAACTTGCAAGGTAAATTTGTTGTTTCGAGTTGTGTAATTCGAAAATAGAGAGTTTTGTTGCGCAAAAACTGTGTCTTGGATGAGTAAATGAGGTTCTTTATATAGAACCCCAAAATCTAGGGTTCAAGTAGAAAGAAACGATGTGGGACAGTCCTGATTTGAGAAAATTCTTTTTGAGTTTTGTTTGGATTCGGATTTGAAATTCCAATCCATGAGAAAACGGAAAGAAAAGAGAAAAAAAAACAAGAGAGAAAAAGACTTACCATGTCTGGGAATCACACTCCGAAGAAAGATGACAAGGAGCAACAAATTCTTGTTATAATGGGATGAACAAAGGCTGGAAAAAGCGAAAACTTTGTTGAATCTTAGCCCAAAACCGGCAGGAGTAAGCTGGAATTTGCTGGTGTATCATCGATTTAGGGTTGAGGATTCGCTTAATGTATTGCATTTTGGAGGAAATGAAAATAGCAAAGGGAGTTGGGGATTAATGGCATGAGTGGGCCGGGTAGCGAGTTATTTTATTTGGGCTGAGGGAATTAGTGTTGGATAGTTGGGCTGAAATAAAAGTTGATTTTAAGGTTAATAAAGTACCGGTTTGAATTATAATTTTAACCAAAATATTTAAAAATGTAGCCACATTAGGACGAATTTGATAAGATGGAATTAAATTGTTTTAACTAAAATGTTTTAAAATGGTATTAAATTGTTATGATTTCTTTGAATAGAACTCGATAAGATCGTTTATTATCATTGTTTCGATTTTTAGTTTGCCGCATCATTTTAATATCGAAAGAAAATATTAAACTTCTCCGATGATTCAAAAAACTCAACTTGCAAGGTAAATTTTTTGTTTCGAGCTGTGTAATTCGAAAATTTAGAGTTTTGTTGCGCAAAAACCGTGTCTTGAATGAGAAAATAGGGTTCTTTATATAGAACCCCAAAATCTAGGGCTCAGGTAGAAAGAAACGATGTGGGACAGTCTTGATTTGTGAAAATTCTTTTTGAGTTTCATTTGGATTCGGACTTGAAATTTCAGTCCATGAGAAAACGGAAAGAAAAGAGAAAAAAAGCAGGATGTCTGGGAATCGCATGCCGAAGAAAGATGACAAGGAGCAACAAATTCTTGCTATAAGGGGACGAACAAAGGCTGGAAAAAGTGGAAACTTCTTCGAATATTAGCCCAAAACATGTAGGAGTGTACTGGAATTAGCTGGTTTAGCATCGATTTAAGGGCTGAGGATTCGTTTAATGTATTGCGTTTTGGGGGAAATGAAAATGTAACACGTCGTACCTTTAACCTAAGCTTTGATCATGATCCTAGACTTAGAAAACCAGATAAAGAATGTGGCAGTTGGAATTTCCTCTTCAGTTGTAAGATGGTAGTTTACGCCCATGAACAGTGACCATATTTCAGTATACGGCCCGTATTTCAAGTCGTAAATTGGTACCAAAGATTTCTGAGCATTCTGGAATTTGACATTTGGAGGCTATATTGTTAAAAACGGACCGTATTTCAAAATACGGCCCGTATTTAAAAAAAAAATTGGAATTTGGGAAAACTTCCTTGATGAAAGTTGTAGAGCTTTGAAATACCTTTCCAACGGTATATTATGGGAGTCAAACGGACATCTGTGCAAAGAGTTATGACCATTTTACTGAAGAGACGCAGTGCAGTCCATACGGAATACGGACCGTATTTCAAAATAAGGACCGTATTTCAAAATACGGCCCGTCTTTCAAAATACGGCCAGTATTTAACTGGGCGTAAAATTCAATTTTCCAGAACAGTATATATTCGTCCATATCAGTTCAAATCATTATTTTTCATTCCTTCAAGCCCTAGAACGACCTCCTACCCTCTCCCATCATCAAGAACACCAAGGTAAGCCTACTCTAATTATTCCAAGTCAATTCTAATACATAACCTTGTAATCTAAACAAGAAATCATCATTTCCTAAACTAGGGTTTTCAAGAAAACCCATCTCAAGGTTCAAGAACTCAAGATTTTGGAAATCTTCTTCAAAGTTAAAGTATTTAATTCAAGTTTGGAGCATTACCAGGTATGTAGAGTTACTATCTACGTGTGGGAACATCATTGTTCTTCCCCACGCCTCATAATCCATAAATTATGATTCTTTACAAAAATTAGGGTTTCTATACCATGCTCATGATAACCCTAGGTCCAGGTCCATGATTATATTATATATGAATTGTTATAATTCCATCATTGAGTTCTTAATATTTCTTTATGATTATTAAGAATCTGTCCGTAATCTATGAAAAACCCATATATCCCATTCCATGGGTTCATGCATGCTAGTTTATGATATATTATGCTATTTTCAAAAAAATACTATACATGTTTTACAAGTTCATGCAAGCAAACTATAATTCATGATATCCATGTACAAGCAAGTTATATTCATGAAAACCATGGGCAGCAAGTGCCACTTATTTTACATGTTCATGTTTTGGGAGTTGCTTTAATTACCGAGGAAGGCTTTAGATAACCTGAAACTACCTAGCCACCGTAGATGAGGATCGCTCCACCCATGTCCTGGACGATCTCTCATAATGACTCGATCCTTTCATAATATTATTAAATCTCATGTCCCTGGCAAGGTATGAGTGTTCTGCTGGTAGGACGCAAGTACTAGACCATGTTATCAGTTATATCTACTGCTCTACCTACTCACGATACTTTACGCCTGATATATATGTATATGTACTCATGTTCATGATCGTGTTTTCAGTTTCAGTTCTTATCATGTTATTCCATGTCCCATGTTATTTCTTCAGTTGCTTTACATACGAGTACATTCAATGTGCTAACGTCCCCTTTTATTGCTCGGGGGCCTGCATTTCACGATGCAGGTACTGATTTACAGGACGATGCATCTGCTCAGTAGGATAGCATTCGTATCAGTTTATTGGTGAGCCCCATCTCATTCGGGGTTTAGTCAACTCTTCATTTAATGATTAGCTATGCATCTAAGGTATGCTGGGGGCCCTTTCCTAGTGAGTATGTTTTCCATGTTCAGACTTATGTTAGAGGTTTCATAGACTAGACAAGTCAGTTATGTTATGTCAGACTTTCGGAGTCGTATAACCATTTTGGCTCATTCATGTTATTTCCGCACTCATGTTTAAACAAGTATTTTGATTAAGTATTATGACTTATTTCGTTTTATAAAGGCTCATCATGCATTCACGTTATATTCCACTCATGTTATGCCTCATGATGATTCAACAAGCAATGTGGTTCACTCGGTCACATGCAGTAAGGCACCGAGTGCCGTGTTTCGCCCAGGCCATGGTTCGGGGCGTGGCAGAAAATAACAGTGGGTGCTGGGGATTAATGGCATGAGTAGGCCGGGTCTCGAGTTTTTTTTATTTGGGCTGAGGGAATTAGTGTTGGATAGTTGAGCTGAAATAAAAGCTGATTTTGAGGTTAATAAAGTGGCCAGTTTGAATTATAATTTTAACCAAAATGTTTTAAAATGTAGCCACATTAGGACGAAATTGATAAGATGGAATTAAATTGTTTTAACTAAAATATTTTAAAATGGTATTAAATTGTTTATGACTTATTTGAATACATGGAACTTGATAAGATCTTTTGTTATCATTGTTTCAATTTTCAGTCTACCGCATCATTTTAATATCGAAAGAAAATATTAAACTTCTCCGATGATTCAAAAAACTCAACTTGCAAGGTAAATTTCTTGTTTCGAGTTGTGTAATTAGAAAATTTAGAGTTTTGTTGTGCAAAACCGTGTCTTGAATGAGAAAATGAGATTCTTTATATAGAACCCCAAAATCTAGGGTTCAGGTAGAAAGAAATGAAATGGGACAGTGCTGATTTGAGAAAATTCTTTTTGAGTTTCGTTTGGATTCGGATTTGAAATTCCAGTCCATGAGAAAACGGAAAGAAAAGATAAAAAAAAAGCAAGTGAGAAAAGGACTTACCATGTTTGGGAATCGCACGCCGAAGAAAGATGACAAGGAGCAACAAATTTTTGCTATAACGGGATGAACAAAGGCTGGAAAAAGCGAAACTTCGTTGAATCTTAACCCAAAACTGGCAGGAGTATGCTGGAATTTGCTGGTGTAGCATCGATTTAGGGCTAAGGATTCGCTTAATGTATTGTGTTTTGGGGGACATGAAAATAACAAAGGGAGTTAGGGATTAATGGCATGAGTGGGCCGGGCTGCGAGTTATTTTGTTTGGGCTGAGGGAATTAGTGTTGGATAGTTGGGCTAAAATAAAAGCTGATTTTGAGGTTAATAAAGTGACCAGTTTGAATTTTAATTTTAACCAAATTGTTTAAAAATGTAGCCACATTAGGACGAATTTGACATCAATCTCAATTAAAATCTTTCTTTAACAATTAGAGCAAATTAAAGAGATTGAGATAAATTAATTATCTAATTAACTATTTAAGCTTCTTGATTCTAATAAAGTGAAATATTTATTTGCAAAAGGATTAATTGTAGTAATTTAGCTGTGAAACTCTAAATTGACAATTAAAACATTTGTTTTTGATAAAATTAATTTTTAAATTGATAAAATAATCATAATTAATACTTAAAATTATACTTAAAATATACTTAATATATAGTTGGGTATTTTGCCCAATGAAAGGACCAAATAACACCAAAACTAGTTAAGAAGATTTTTTTTTCACTTTTATCAATATTTATTCACTCTTTTTAAATTCAAGAAGCTTGACTAATTAATTGGAATGTGAAGAGCCAAAATTGGGTGTCAACAAGCAATACCGAGAAAAATTCAAAGGAACACCTTGAGGCCATCAACTTACGATCAGGTAAGAATCTTGATGTGCAGATAGACAAGAAAAGAAACGGTCAGAACAACAGGAATACATGGGTTAGAATATTGAAACACCCTCTAAACCATCAGAAGAGAAACATGTCAAGAAAAAAAGAAGAAAAGAATATTGAAAAAATGACCCCTCTCGCCGTGACAATTCTTTTCCCCACAAAGAATGAAAAGAGAAAAGCTTGGTAGTCAATTAGCAAAGTTTTTAGAAATTTTAAAACAAATCAAACATTAATATTCCTTTCACTGATGCTTTATTTCAAATGCCTTTATATTGTCACGGCCCAAATCACGGGTCATGAGTATCCCCCTTGGTGGGAGAACCCTTCTCTCACATTCACTTTAATTAAAGACATGTGGAAGTAAAGTCGAAATCATATTGAGTCACAACAAATACAGAATTATATATAGATAAATAAATACGGAAGTACTAAAACATCAACAACCCCAAAACTTGGTCTGAACTCGTAGAAGAGTTTCCAATTCTACTACAACATCTGAATACTGAATATAAGTCCAAAAATGCATAAGTAGAGTCTATCTGTGAATCAAAAGACAGATAAGCAAAGGAGGGAAGCTAGGGCTGCAGATCCGACAAGTGGCTCACCCTAAATTGTGAAAAAATATTTGCTTTAGGGACCTGAAGGTTGAGTTTCATGGACAGTTATGGCAGGAGCTGATGTGGCAACGGAGGAGAATCGGAGGCGCAATGATAGAATTTGAAGTACCATGTCATTAGAGATTAACCATTTATAATAATTTGGCTCCTCCTTAACAAAGCTAAAGAATAATGATAATTCAACAAAATTGGATGAAAGTATTTGGTCAACAAAGTTTCACGCACTATTAATTAGGACATACTATATAAGAAAGCTTTAAACATAAATTGAGATAAAGGGAGTACATCTTTTGACAAATAGAGTTCACTTTTTTCCTAAATAAGTTTTAGCTCGATGATTGTTCGACTTTTTTTAATGTAAAATTTCCACTATTTTTGCCTCGATGCAATACTTCCCATTATGTACACAATGCATATCGTTTACAATTGCCTCATAAGGCAGAACTTAGTTTGATGACTATTCAAATTCTTTTTTTATAAAATTTCAACCACTTTTACCTCGAGGCAAAACTTCTCATTATATACACAATTCATTTTCTGACTTGTTGTTTACAAGTTATGCCTCATAAGGCAGAACTTAGCTCAATAATTATTTGAATTCTTCTTTTATAAAATTTCAACTACTTTTGCCTTGAGGCAAAACTTCCTTTTATATACACAATGCATATCTAGACTCGTTGTTTACAAAATTTTCCTCATAAGGCAGAACTTAGCTTGATGATTATTCGACTTCTTTTTTTCTTTTTTTTCTTTTTTTATAAATTTCAACGGCTTTTGCCTCGAGGCAAAAATTCTATATACAATGCATAGGTTGACTCACTTTTTACAAGTTTTGCCTCATAAGACAGAACTTAGCTCGATGATTACTCTCCTTTTTTCTATCATAAAATTTCCACTATTTTTGCTTCGAGGCAAAACTTTTCATTATATACACAATGCATATATTGACTCGTTGTTTACAAATTTTGCCTCGTAAGGTAGAACTTAGTTAGATGATTATTCCAATTTTTTTTTTTATAAAATTTCAAATTTTTTTGCCGCAAGGCAAAACTTCCCATTGTATACACAATGCATATCTTGACTCTTTGCTTACAAATTTTGCCTCATAAGGTAGAACTTAGCTCGATGGTTATTTGACCTTTTCATATATATATAATTTCAACTACTTTTGCCTCGAGGCAAAACTTCTATATGCAATGCATATCTTGACTTGTTGTTCACAAATTTTGATAAGGAAGAACTTAGCTCGATGATTATTTCGAATTCTTTTTTTTTTATTCAATTTCAATGACTTTTGCCTTGGGGCAAAACTTCCCATTATGCACACCATACATATCTTGACTAGTTGCTTACAAGTTTTGCCTCATAAGGCAGCACTTAGCTTGATGATTATTTGATTTTTTTCCAACTTTTTTGCCTCAAGGTAGAACTTCCCATTATATACACCGTGCATAGATTGACTCGTTGTTTACAAGTTTTGCCTCATAAGGTAGAACTTAGCTCGATGATTATTTCGAATTCTTTTTTTATAAAATTGCAACTACTTTTTCCTTGAGGCAAAACTTCCCATTATATACACCATGCATATCTTGACTCGTTTACAAGCTTTGCCTCATAAGGCAGAACTTAGCTCGATGATTATTTTGATTTTTTTTTTAATTATAAAATTTCAGTTACTTTTGCCTTGAGGCAAAACTTCCCATTATATACACAATGCATCTCTTGGCTCTTTGTTTACAAGTTTGCCTCATAAAGCAGAACTTAGCTCGATGACTTTTCAAATTCTTTGTTAATAAAATCTCAACTACTTTTGTGTCGACGCAAAACTTCCCATTGTTTACACAATTCATATATTGACTCGTTGTTATAGCTCGATGGCTATTCGATTTCTTTTCTTCATTTTTTTTTATAAATTTTCAACTACTTTTGCCTTGAGGCGAAACTTCTATATACAATGCATATCTTGACTCGTTGTTTACAACTTTTGTCTCATAAGGCAGAACTTAGCTCAATGATTATTGTACTTTTTTTTTTTAATTATAAAATTTCCACTACTTTTATCTCTAGGCAAAACTTCTCATTAAATACACAGTGCATATCTTGACTCGTAGTTTAAAAATTTTGCCTCATAAGGCAGCACTTAGCTCGATGATTATTCTACTTTTCTTTATTATAAAATTTCCTTCTTTTTTTTTCACATCTCAACTTATACTTTTACTCCCTCTATTCCATATTACTTGGTAACTTTCCCTTTTGCAGGCTACTTAAGAAATTATAAATAAAAGATGTATTTATTACTTTACCCCTATCTCTCCCCAATAAATACATTCTAATCAATATTGACTATTTCCAAGAACATTTAATACGAAGGGTAAGATGGAAATATTTCATTAATTTTATCTTGATTTTGTAAATGAATTATATTTTTAGTAATGTGGCCAAGTAATATGGGACCGAGGGAGTAATACATATAACCTACTAGCAAATCTCAGCCACTTATTGTTTAGATTGATTCTTGAAGAAGAAAGGGTGTGTACAGAGGCGGATCTAGGATTTGAAGGTAGTGGGTGCCACAATTTTCTTCAATGTACATTTTGTTAGGAACGTGTATTTGGGTTGGGTCCATCTCTTTTTAGTTTATTCGGCTCAACTTAATAGGCTTTTTTTAATTTGCAAATATAAAATTGCATCTCAAAAATTAAGAAACGAACATAATTAGCATCTTAAACAAGGAATACACCCATTAACAACAAAAGTAAAATCAACATTTCTACCAAGGGACCTCCATCTCTTATGTATATTAAAAAATAAATTTGCATAAGTAAAATAACATCTTCAATAAGAGAATTACACCAATCAAAATAAGAAAAATAATAGAAAAACTCTTCAATTGGTAAATACATCCCATAAGTAAATGTAGAATTAGATAAACTACAAGTTCTCAAAAATAAATCATAAATTTCATGCTTTTTCTAAGCATTGCTTACGAAATTTCCATCACAATTTAACTAGTAAAGTAATTTAAATTGAGTTTAACAATTATAGAATAACATAAATTTTTATAATACGCTCCCTCCGTCCATTTTTATTTGTCCATTATATTAAAAATATATGTCCACTTTTACTTGCAAGTTATATAGTTTGAAAAACCAAGACATAATTTACCATTTTATACCTATTTTACCCTTATTATTAAGTACTCCAATTCATTTCTCATTTTTTTTTGGTTGATTAGTAAGAGTGTCCCAACTCAAATATAGACAAGTAAACATGGATGGAGAGAGTAATAAACAAAAGAAATTATTAAAAAAAAATTGAATTTTAATCTCAATCCAAAATTCCCATTGAGACCCAAGTTTTTCGATTTAAATACTCACAGATTTGAGATTAAGAGAAATGCTTAATTTAAGGGATTTTTGAAGTTTCTATTGTTGTGTTCTCGCTAGAGATCACAGATAAAATAATAAAAAAGAGAAAGGGCAATATAAATAATAAAAAGATAAATAGAAAATTGGGAGAGCCGAAAAAGAAATTACTGAAACAAAAGAAGTAAAAAAGCACAAAGAAAAACAAGAGTCGAAAAATGTTCAAAGTAGATTCAAACTTGTGTTTACCAGCCATGACACTTTTGTCTAATTTAAGACTAGGAGTGACAGAATCAAATATTTAACGTAGTTTAAATAAATTACAGCATAAGTATATAAGAAATTATTAACCTAGGGGTGCCATGCCACCCCTGGTGGATCCGCCCCCGCGTGTAGATTGTTAAATGGAAAGTACGCTTTTCAGTATGTCATTATCTCTTTCCTATTAGAGGGAAAGTTCATTTTTTTTACATCCATGAATGGAAATGCCACCACATATACAAATTGAAACATATATTAGTAATATCTCGTTGAATACATTCGTCGCACATTAAATACAGCAATGTAGCCCCAAATAACAAACAGAGACCAGTTTTCTGTGCAAGAAAAAGGGTCAACATCAACATAAAGTAAAGTACCAGTGATTAAAGACCAGTCTGTTTGATGGACAATTCATGCAAAAACTTGTACCTCATTTATTCCCATCTTATCGCATATAAATTCTGAGAGAGTTAGATAATAACTCATTTATCATCCTATTAGCCCATATAAGTTTGTGCACTTAGACAATAACTCATTTCAAACAATTTTCATCAGCCCATTCAAACCCAAAATTGCCCATTTGCCGCCCTAATAATCTTCATCTACAGGTTTCCCAGATGCTGCAAATGCAGTGTTTTGTGGTGTTATTAAGACTAGGTTACGCTCTAGTGTTCTGAGTCTACTATCTAGCTGTTTTCTCTGTGCTGCTTTCTGAATTGACGTTTTTTTTTCCCGTTTTGATCTTGTTTGGACTGGAATTTTCGTTTTTGAAGTTTCCAAATCAAGAAATATCAGTTTGGCAGAATGTTTCTTCTTCCGGTGGTTCGTTCGCAAAAGTGGCCATTTTACTATGTTTCTGTGGTGGAATTTAAAAAAAATAAAGTGGGGCCTGTTAACTTTGTGTTAAGTTGCTGTTAGTGTAGACAGATTCTATTAGAAACAAAAAAATATTAAAGAATTTCACTGACTTGAAATTCTGAATGTCGCGGTTACTTAATGACTGGAATAAACTAATCGACGAAGACGAGCCTCTAGCCGAGCTGGTGGTCGCCACCAAAACACCCCCGACGGAACACCGACCGGCTGTTGACGTAGAGGGGGAAGAGCAAAATGACGAGCTTTCAGTGTTTACGAATGCTGAATTAATAGATAAAATTGATAGGCTGAAAAATTTGTTTCGTGGGTCTACTGGTGCTAGATTATCTGATGGGGGTGCGAAGCTGAAGGCAAATATTAAGAAGCATGAGGACGAATTAGGGAGGAGAAAACCGCTTCCCTCCAATAAGGTGAGGCTCTGATTTTAACTTATACTCCATCCAGTTCAAAATAAGTGTCACTTAGTTTTTTTCACAAACTATAAGAAAACCCTAACTTGTATAAGTAAACATTAACTCTTAAATTTTTTTTGATATTTTGACTAAACTACCACTTTAATTAATAAAACTCTTGCCTAATTATTGCTTTGCGTAAATAGGGGCAAATCTGAAACATAAAGTTAATTCCTTCTTAGTTATAAAAGTGGACAATTATTTTAAACTGGAGGGAGTACAGAGCTGTCGAGTTCAACTAGTTTGACTGAACGCATAGTTATTGTTGATGTAGTATTGTTGCTCGAGCATTCACTAGATAATTTACATTTTTGAAGAATTGAGTAAATTTTTTAAAAACCTATAAGAGTGCTGCTGAGTCTGTTGAAATATGGACTAATCAGTAAATCAACTTTTGCTTTAGAATTTGTACAAAAATGTCTAGGTAAATAAGTTCATCTGGTAATGCATAATAGCATCTAGAAGCAAATAAGTGAGGGAACAAAGTTTGAAGAGTTCTATTTATTCTCACGACTTACTTATAAGGTAATTACAAGTAAATTTTAATAATTATCATTAACTAGTAACTTAATAAAAATATTACTAACATAATACAATATAATATTTTAATTACACTACACTAATCATGTACAATAACAATTACAGCTCAGTCCCTAACAAATTGAGGCCAACTATATTAATTATGTTCATTAACTTACGGAGTATTTTAGGCTTCGAAAGTTTTTATATGTAAATTAGGAGATAAACCATTATTTTTATTAAAATCGTACTAGCATGTATATAAATATGCTAGGAGTTCCGTCTTATTGTATGTCTATTTTATATTACTACAATTTTATTTAATGAATAGTAAAATTCGAATTACTATTTTCTCTACTTTATAGGTCTCTTTATATCATGAAATGTAGGGTCATTGACACTTATGTCCTTATTTTCTGCTGGTCTTTAATTTTTGTCACTCATAATAAATAATTTTTTTGCGAATTATAAATTCATATTTCCGCATCGTAATATTTTACAAATCCAATTGCTAAAGAACAAAAATCAAAGACCAACCTATTTGAAGGGCAAAAATTAAAGACCAGCCGAACCCATAATAAATTTTGAGCAAGATTTAGTCAATATCGCATTTATTACTGTATTAGCCAAATATAAATCTTGGACAAGAGTTACACAAAGAACTCATTTTATTAATTCAACACTCATTGTATTAATTCAACCATTTTCCATATATCAGCCCAAAAGTTCAAACCCAAAACTCCCCATTTGCCACCCCTAAATCTTCATCTACAAATTTCCCAAATACATAAAATGCAGTGTTCTGTGTTATTATTACAACTAGGTTACGCTTAAAGTTTTCTGAGTTTCCTATTTTAGCTGTTTTAAGAATTGAAGCTTTTACTTTCCGTTTTGGGACTGAAATATTTTTGTTTTTGAAGTTTCCAAATCAAGAAATATCAGTCTCTAGGATTTTTCTTCTTTCCCTAGTTCGCAAAAATGGCCTTTTTATGATGTTGCTGTGGTGGAATAAAAAAATAATTAGTTGGGCTTGTTAACTTTGTGTTAAGTTGCCGTTAGTGTAGAGAGATTCTGTTACAAACAAAAAAACTATTAAAGAATTTACTGACTTGAAATTCTGAATGTCGCAATTACTTCTTGACTGGAATAAGCTAATCGACGACGAGCCTCCAGTCGAGCTGGTGGTCACCAACAAAGCACCCTCGATGGTACCACAACCGGCGATTAACATAGAGGGGGAAGAGCAAAATGATGAGCTTTCGATGTTTACCACTACTGAATTGATAGACAAAACTGACAGACTGAAAAGGTTGTTTGGTGGCTCCACTGGAGCTAGATTAAGCGATAGGGGCGCGAAGCTGAAGGCAAATATTAAGAAGCACGAGGAAGAATTAGAGAGGAGAAAACTGCTTCGCTCTGATAAGGTGAGGCTCTGATTTTAACTTATACTCCATCCTGTTCAAAATAAGTGTCCCTTAGCTCTAGTCACAATCCATAAGAAAATACTAACTCCTAGAAAACAATATATATTTTGACTAAACTACCACTTTATTAATAAGACTCTTACCTATTTATGGCCTTGTATAAATAGGGGCAAATCTGAAAACATTAAATTAATTCCTTCTTAGTTATATAAGTGGACACTTATTTTAAACCGGAGGGAGTATAGAGCTGTCGAGTTCAACTAGTTTGACTGAAGGCATAGTTATTGTTGATGCAGTTAGTATTGTTGCTCGAGCATTCACTAGATTTTTTACATTTTTGAAGAATTGAGTTAATTTTTTAAAACCCTATAGGAGTGCTGTTGAGTCCGTTGAAATATGGACTAATCTGTAAATCAACTTTTGCTTTAGAACTAGTACAAAAATGTCTTGGTAAATAAATTCATTTGGTAATGCATAATAGCATCTGGAAGCAAATAAGTGAGGGAAGAGAATGAGTAAAATTTGAGGAGTTCTATTTATTCTCATGACTTACTTATAAAGTAATTACAAGTAAATTTTAATAATTATCATTAACTAGTAACTTAATAAGAATATTACTAACATAATACAGTACAATATGTTAATTACACTACACTAATCATGTAGAATAATAATTACAGCTCAATCCCTAACAAATTGAGGCCGACTATATTAATTATGTCCATTAACTTATGGAGTATTTTAGGCTTTGAAATTTTTTATATGTAAATTAAGAGACAAACCATTATTTTTATTAAAATCGTACTGGCATGTATATAGATATGCTAGGAGTTCCGTCTTATTATAAGTCTATTTTATACCATTACAATTTCTATTAAATGAATCGTAAAATTCAAATTACTATTTTCTCTATTTTATCGGTTTCTTTATGTCATGAAATGTAGGGTCATTGACACTTATGCCCTTATTTTGTGCACATTTTTTAGTTTTGTCCCTTATAACAATTAATTTTTTTTCACGTGTTATAAGTTTATATTTTCACATCATAATATTATATAACTTCGATTGTTAAAGAACAAAAGTCAAAGAAAAAGCCTATTGAAAGGATAAAAGTTAAAGACAAGCCCATTTAAGGACAAAAATGAAAGACCAACCCAGCCCATAGTAAATATTGAGCCAGATTGAGTCATAAGACATTTATTACTATTTTAGCCAAATATAAAGTTTGAGCAAGAGCTGCACACAAGAATCATTTATTTATTCAAATCATTTTATATCAGCCCAAAGTTCAAACCCAAAATCCACCCAAATAATCTTCATCGACAAATTTCCCATGTGTTGTTACTAACACTAGGTTACGCTTTTGTTTTCTGAGTTTCCTATGTTATCTGTTTTCTCTTTGCTTTTTTAAGAATTGAAGCTTTCCGTTTTGGGACTGGAATTTTCGTTTTTGAAGTTTCCCAATCAGGAAATATCAGTTTGCCAGGATATTTCTTCTTTCCCTAGTTCGCAAAAAATGGCCATTTTTGATGATGTTGCTGTGGTGGAATTAAAAAAATAAAATAGTGGGGCCTGTTAACTTTTGTGTTAATTAAGTTGCCTTTACTATAGAGAGATTCTGTTAGAAACAAAAAAACATACTACTCCGCATTAAATAATTTCACTGACTTGAAATTTTGAATGTCGCGGTTACTTCTTGACTGGAATAAGCTAATCGACGACGAGCCTCCAGTTGAGCTGGTGGTTGCCAACAAAGCACCCCCAAAGGCGGCCGGGGTTAGTATAGAGGGGGGAGAGCAAAATGACGAGCTTTCGATGTTTACGAATGCTGAAATAATTGAAAAAATTGATAGGCTGAAAAGGTTGTTTGGTGGGTCCACTGGTGCTAGATTATCTGATGGGGGCGCGAAGTTGAAGGCAAATATTAAGAAGCACGAAGACGAATTAGAGAAGAGAAAGCTGCTACGCTCCGATAAGGTGAGGCTCTGATTTTAACTTATATAGAGTTGTTGAGTGAGGCATTGTTATTGTTGATGTAGTATTGTTGCTTCAACATCCACTGGATTTTGTACATTTTCGAAGAAACCCTATAAGAGTGCTGCTGCATTAAATACTTTTTACACCAAAACAAAGCAAGTTACTGTGGTTAAGTGATTTAATAAAGTGAATATATACTTTAATTAACCATGATTGAGTGATAGTGGTATATATTAAAATACATGTCATGCATCCATTGGTTTGGTGTAAACACCGTTGCGGGTAAGTTTTCTGCTGTTGAGTTTGTTGAAATATGGACTAATCTGTAAATCAGCTTTTGCTTTAGAACTAGTACAAAAATGTCTTGGTAAATAAGTTCGTTGGTTTTTATGTGGACTTTGGTTCATGTATTGACTGCACTTTGTGGATTTTTGAGGTAGACAGTGAATATCTATGAACTTACTAATAACAGCATGTTTAGCGAAGCTTCTAATAAGCCAAAAGTGTGTATTTTCTTAAAAAGGTGCTTAGTTTAAAGAGGAGTTAATTCCTCAAATGGGTTAAATTAGACGAGTTATCATCTGTTGTTTAGCCCATATAAATTTTGAGCAGAGTTAGCTCATTTATTACTTCAAACCATTTTCATCAGCCCCAGTTAAAAACCTAAACTGCCCATTTACCACCCTAATCTTCATCATCTACAGGTTCCCAAATGCATAAAATGCAGTGTTTTGTGGTGTTATTAAGGCTAGGTTATGCTCTAGGGTTCTGAGTTTACTCTGTAGCTATTTTCTCTTTGCTGCTTTAAGAATTGAAGCTTTTCCTTTCCGTTTTGGGACTGGAATTTTCGTTTTTGAAGTTTCCATATCAAGAAATATCAGTTTGGCAGGATTTTTCTGTTTTCCCTGGCTCACAAAAATGGCCACTTTATGATGTTGCTGTGGTGGAGTAAACAAAAAAAATTAGTGGGGCCTGTTAACTTTGTGTTAAGTTGCTGTTAGTGTAGACAGATTCTGTTAGGAACAAAAAAAATAGTAAAGCATTTCACTGACTTGAAATTCTTAATGTCACGGTTACTTCTTGACTGGAATAAGCTAATCGACGACGAGCCTCCAGCTGAGCTGGTGGTCGCCACCAAAACAACCCCGACGGCACACCAACCGGCTTTTAACATAGAGGGGGAAGAGCAAAATGACGAGCTTTTGGTGTTTACGAATGCTGAATTAATCGATAAAATTGACAGACTGAAAAGGTTGTTTGGTGGGTCTACTGGTGCTAGATTATCTGACGGGGGTGCAAAGCTGAAGGCAAATATTAAGAAGCATTAGGACGAATTAGAGAGGAGAAAACTGCTTCGATCCGATAAGGTGAGGCTCTGATTTTAACTTATATTCCCTCCGGTTCAATCATAGCCCTTAAGAAAACACTAACTTCTATAAGCAAACACTAACTCCTGGGAAAAAATAGGTATTTTGACTAAACTGCCTTAATTAATAAGACTCTTGCCTATTTATTGCCTTGAGTAAATAAGAGCAAATCTGGAAAATTAAAGTTACTTCCTTCTTAGTTATTTAAGTGGACACTTATTTTGGACCAAAATGTGCAAAGTGGACACTTATTTTAAACCGGAGGGAGTATAGAGCTGTTGAGTTCAACTAGTTTCACTGAAGGCATAGTTATTGTTGATGTAGTGTTGTTGCTCGAGCATTCACTATATCTTTTACATTTTTTTAAGAAATCAGTAAATTTTAAAACCCTATAAGAATGCCGCTGATTCTGTTGAAATATGGACAAATCTGTAAATCAACTTTTGCTTTAGAATTAGTATAAAAATGTCTTGGTAAATAAGTAAAAAATGTCTTGGTAAATAAGTTCATTGGTTTTTATGTGGACTTCAGTTCATGTATTGACTGCACTGTGTGGATTTTTGAGGAAGACAGTGAATATCTATGAACTTTACTAATAGCATGTTTAGCGAAGCTTCTAAGTAGCCAAAAATGTTTATTTTCTTGATAAAGGTGCTTAGTTTAAAGAGGAGTTAATTTCTCAAATGGTCACTCAAGTTAAGGAAATTGTCTACCAAAATCACTTTTCTTTAGTTTAGGACAATAAAATCACTCGTACGGATCTAGTAGCTCAGTTGGTTGGCTACCTGAATTTTCACCTTGTTGATGAGGGTTCGAATCCCCACATTGTAATCCCCTCCCCATTTCCCCTTCCCTTACCCCCTATGTAATAAAAACAATTTTAAAAAAAAAAAAAGACAATAAAATCACTCAACAAATCTTTTGTTCCTCAAAGTATAATCACAGCTGGTGTAGCCATTTTCAGGCACCTGAAATGTGGCATCCCATATTTTATTAACTGTTTTCTTTATTTTCTTTGTTGGACCAAGACATATTTAACTAATTGCAGTATCCAGCAAATAAGCTTTTCAACTTGGTTGTGGGCTACGTTGAACCACATTTTCATAGCAAATGTGGGATTTATGTTACTCTGGTATGGGTTGATAAGTGAACGCTGCATATTAGTATGTCATAACTATGTGGAATAATTTTAGGATGGCATAGTTAGTGGCATAATTTGAGAAAAGGGCTTTCGAGACACAATGAAAATTCAGACTAATTTAAGGTACTTCTTTTTGTATTTTTTGTAGTTTTGATGCATAATCATAATGTTGCTGTCAACCATGCATAATTGTAGGTAATACTTACTTGATACAAAATAGGCATAACCGTAGATGTGGTGTAGACTATGTTGCTCGGACCCTTCACTTTTGCTGCCGTACCCGTGTCCGACACGACACGACACCGACACCGGATTCGTGTCGGATCCGGTTAAACGACATTGGATACTTTGACCAAATCCATGGACCAATCTGAGAAAAAAATTGAGGCTAAATTGAAAGAAACGGAGAGCTCTTGAAGAGTGGACACTTATTGTATCTAGAAGTGTTTCAAGTTAATTAAAAATTAAAATTTAATTATAAATGAAACATAACTATAAAAAATTATTTTTGTTTTTTATTTCTAGGCATAGATTTAGTTATTTTTCTTATAATTTTGAATTATTTTAGCCGAATCCCCGCACCTGTATCCGCACCAAGATCCGTACCCCCGAATCTTAAAATTTAGATTATGCCGAATCCGACCTCTAGATCCGTATCCGACACTCGACACCGAGTCCGAGCAACATAGGGTGTAGATCCGTATTTGGAATGTGCTTCCTTGAACAACCATACGTCCTTCTCCTCTTTGATTGTTTATGTAATTAAGCATTACTACTTACACTATTTTTGACAGGGAACAAATGGATGTGCCTCATTGGGGAGGCATCACTCTGGTTCTACTGGTAAGTCTCTTTTTTTTTTTTTTGGGTGTCTGTGTGTGTCCCGGGGGGGGGGGGGGGCATGTTAAGCTTTTCATTTATCCAAAAAGGAAAAAAAAAAAAAAACAACGTTAAACTTTTCTATTGTCACAATTTCTTACTTGTATGAACTGGAAAATAGTTTCTAGCACCCCAAGTGTACCCAAGCTCCAGCTTGGAGATTTTCAGGGTGTGTTTAGTATGATGGAAAATGTTTTTCTTGGAAAACAAGTGATTTTCCTTCTTATTTTCTTGAGTTTGGTTGGATGTGGAAAATATTTTCTAGTGTTTATTTTGACGGAAATACCAATCCACCCCCCTAACCACACGCACCTCCAACCTCCCAACTCACCACCTCTCACCTCCTACACCCCCCACCCCCCCAACCAAATTCCATCCTGCCCTACTACCCCCACACCGCATTTTGAAAATGATGCTACTTTCACAAAGTGGCTATTTTTATAAGATATCCAAATATGTGCATACCTTTGCAAGTGGCCTTTTTCTAAGACAACAACCAAAAAAAAAGACTACTTTGCACTTTGAACTATGTTTGTAAACTAGTCATTTTATAAAAGTGACACAAAAAATGGCTATTTTTGTAAATTGGCCATTTTTGAGAAGTAACATAAAAATGGATATTTTTCCAAAAATTTAATTCTTGCAAAACGACCGAAAATGTAATTTTGCAAAAATAGCTTTTTTTTTTTGTCATTTTTCGGCTACTTTACACAAGTAGCCATTTTTGTGTCACTTTTAAAAAATGGCTACTTTACAAAAGTGGCCACTATCTTAGAAAGGGTACATTGCAAAAATGGTTATTTTAATACTTTCACAAAGAGGCTATTTTAAAAAATGCCTACTTTTGCAAAGTATTTAGTTTTTAAAAGTAACTACTTTCACAAAATGACTATTTATAAAAATTGGCTACTTTCAAAAGGTGACTATTTTTAAAAAGTATCTACTTTGACAAAGTGGCTATTTTCTAAAAGTGACTACTTTTGCAACCTTAAGTGATTATTTTGTTATTCCTTGCTTTCATATTGTTTTCGATATGCTTGATCCTATCTAACCTTTTGTCTTGTTTTTCTCTCTTGTTCTCCTCTCTTGAGCCGAGGGTCTTTCGGAAACAGCCGCCCTACCTTTCAAGGTGGGGGTTAGGTCTGCGTACACTCTACCCTCCCCAGACCCCACATGGTGGATTATACTGGGTTTGTTGTTGTTGTTGACTACTTTTGCAAAACGACTATTTTTGAAAAGTAGCTACTTTTTGCAAGTAATATTTTTAAAAAGCGTCTACTTTTGTAAAATGATTACTTTTGTAAAGTTGCTATTTTTGAAAATGCCTAGTTTTGCAAAGTTGAGAGATAGAGGGTGGTGGTAGGGAGGTGAGAGGTAGGGGTTGGGGGTAGGTGGTGATAGAGGTAGGGGGTGGGGTACGTGGTTATGGGGGTGGGGTTAGGAGGGGGTGGTTAAGTGGTGGGGTGGGGTGGGGGTAGTTTGGATGGTGTAGGGGGGTGGTGTGTGGGGTGGGGAGTGGGGGTTCGAGGGTGGCGGGGTGTGGAAAGGTTGGGGGTGTTGGGTGGGTGGGGAGGAGACAGTGAACTTGCAATGTTACTTGTGGAACTTGTTTTCCCTACTTCCATTAAGTCATTTTTCTCATTTTCAAGGAACTTGTTTTGCTAGAGAAAATGTTTTCCAAGGCATATTGACCAACCAAACATGGAAAAATTGGAAAACATTTTTCAGAAAATGTTTTCATCCATACCAAACACACTCTGAGTGCTGACTTTATACACTTTTATGAGTTCTTCATGCAAGCGGGCATGAGTGTGACTCTAGGCTTATGTACAACGTACGCGTGCAGCTACGTGGGAGTTAGATGAGCAAAAGATTTGAGTTGCTGATGGAAATTAGTGGTGGATGAAATTTTTAGGTGTACCTAAAGGCCTTGGGCAACGGTGTCCACAATCAGCCACCCCCTTGCAATCTGCTTTTGCTGTGTGCTTTTCAAACAAGCTGGAAGAAAAGGTATGTTCTAACTTAGAAATAAGTTTTCTGATGAAAATAGTTAATGTTGTTTTGCACTTACTGCAACCCAAGAAAAAGAAAATATATGTTGCTTTTACTTATTGATTAGCAGGAAAACTCTAAGACAACCAATGGTTTTCAAAATGAATTAACTGCTCTGAATCCATGTGGCCGCAAAAGGACATTAACCAAACAGTTTTCTCCGAGAAGAAGACGTAAGACAACATTGTCTTCACGAGAAGCACCTTTTAAGTTCCCTGTAAGCATAGATGAGCGAGAATTTTATGCTGACGGAAAGAGAAGAGAAAAGTATGTAATTTTTTTGTCTCCCTTCTTATTTTACTTAACTTTCCCAGAATATATTAATTTATGTACTTATTTGTACTTTTCTTTTTTCTATATTTTCAGCATAGCATTTTTACTCTTGTATTTTTTTCAAACCTGTTCTGTAAAATGATTTTGTTGAGCCGAGGGTCTATTGGGAACAACCTCTCTACCCTACAAAGGTAGGGGTTAAGGTCTGCGTACGATATCATGCTCAATAACTATAAGAACCTCGATAATGGTGTAGCTATTATTTGAGTCATTAAAATTAAACATTCAAGTCTCAACATCACTATCCATTTATGGTCACTCCAACAACCAATCAACTCGAATAATACCTTTCACAACCACAAATACTCATAAATAACTCATATACATCATTTACAAGTGTAGACATTACCTTCTTGAAGAAAATCCCAAAATTCAACTTAAGGGATTTTTAAAGATCCTTGGTGTTCTTGTTGAAACCTATCCAGTTCAAAGGTGTAATGTTATTAATATAGGCGTTAAGTAACTCTAACTAACACAGATTATTGATAGAAATTTACCTGAAAGTGTTAAAGGAGGATCTTGGCCTAGAGCTCTTGAAAAAAGCTTTATTCGTTGTCTTTACAAATGTAAACTGGTAAGGTAATAAATTATAGGGAGAGGGACTTTTCTATTCCATTGTCTTGGACCCCACCTAATGGGTAAAACTTGTCATTTTTATTGTCTTCAAGATGTGACACAAAGGGACTTTTCTATTCCATTGTCTTGGACCCCACCTAATGGGTAAAACTTATCATTTTTATTGTCTTCAAGTTGTGACACAAATGGTTTAAATGTTAAATGCATCACTGAAGCATTTTGGTTCCTTTTAATACTCTCTGGTGTGCACCAGTTTACTCCAATTCCCCTTTCTTTGCCTTCCTTTTTGTAACTTCATAACCTATTTGAATATGATTAAATATTCATACTTCGTCCATGTACCTCCAAATCATACTATATAAGTATTAACATGTGCGAGAATATTTTTCCTTAATCCTTTGTCGGCGTTGGTATGCAAAACAATAATTCAAATATTCGTGAGCGCACTTAAAATAGTAAACCTTAATTCTAAATTTTCTGATGCACTACAATTTATCACCACATTATTATATTCCTTATTAAATTTTAACCATCCGCTATGAGATAATGTGCAGTTCCATTGATGACATTTTCAAGATCCAGTTGTTTGTGCTTCTTCTCCTTGTTTCCTTTTTCTCCCTCAAAATAAACTTTTGCTGCAAAACAACAATGAAAATCATTTTATTTCTTGCTCTAAAATAACAATTATTTGCCCAATACTTACCTTTATGACTTTGTTTGGTTAAGAAGTAGGAAAACCACATCATTTTATGTTCAATTTATATCCATCTATCATTTACCTGATCAAAGGAAAAAAAAAAAAAAAACCCTGAGTCCATCTACATGCAAATGAGCCATGAATTGAGTTGTACTGTCCATTCATTTGCTTCAGCTACGTCCCCTTACTCTAACTTACATCCTGTTGCTGGATCTTTGTTATGAAATTAAGTAATGAAAGAAATATGTGTTTGATTATGAATTGCTCTATTTTGTCAGGTGGAAACCTTTTCAAGCCCATTCTGCCTGTACTTCGAGACATGCAAATGTAAGACTTCCCTCATATCTCTCTCCTTACATTTTTCATTGAATAGAAAATATGCATGCTCCAGGTGCCCTTTTTTAGAAAATTTGCATGCTTTTTCTTCCTATGTTTGGATTAGGGTTTAAATTCATTTCAAAGTTTGGCCAACTATTTGAGGCAAGTGTACTGCTGACAATGGCTACTTTTTCTATGTTAGAAGAAACAACCATTACTACTGCCTCTTTTCTTTTCTCCCTTTTTGTCAGTGGGGATGGATAGTACCATTGGTTACGTGTGGATTAATTAGTTTATTAGAACTTCTTCCACTTATCTCCTACTTGCTTCTTGTTTCAGTATTCATTAAAAAAATTCTTGGACATTCCAGCAGGGCTTATGAATGTTGTAGCTTCTCACCCTTATTAATTATAATTTCTATCCTAGTTATGGATCCCACTTTTAGAGGTTAAAAAGTGTACCAGTCTTGTATTTTACTCCTAATCCTGGGTCTCATTATGAGATTATCTATTTCCTTAGGATGAGGTTGTTCTAGTGGATGAGGAGGAACCTGATGTTGTTGAGCTGAGACAGCGAATGTATCATGTGGTTGCGAGGTAGTAAAATGATGTATTTGTCTTTTCATCTGATACATAAGCACCTAATTTTAGCTCTGGTAGCAATTATGATTTGCTCTTATACCTCTTTCAGCACAAAGGCAACCAAGATATACTACCCTTCAAGGTTTGTCCTGAATGAGAACATTTTTTTTATCAACAATTCAACATTACTTATTATCTATGGGAACCAAGCACCGTCTTTCTTTTTTATTGATTATGCTTTCTGTTCCATTTTTTTACATTTATTAGGGAAGATCCCGAATCAGTCGAAATCTGTTATTCGGATATGGAATCTCTTGCTCCCGAAGCATATCTGTCATCTCCTATAATGAATTTTTACATTCGGTAAGTGAAAGTAGTTACTGAATTGATTAGAAATTATAGGTCTGGTTGAAGTAAGCACATCTAGCTGTCAGTACAAAATACAAAAAACCTATTTCTAAGGAGGTGTTTATTAAATTGCTTCTTCAGTTTCAGAAATATCTACACTAATATACAAAATATTAACCTTAGCTGGTTGCATAATTTGTTATGTGTCAGATTCTTATGTGTAGACTTTACTTCTGATATAATCTATGTTATATCACATGCTTCTGTACTTCCTGTCCTTCCTACATAAGTGGATCTGATGCTAGTGCTACTCATGCCTGTGAACTTGTTCAACAAACTAAGGAGTTGTTAGGTTCAACAAACTAAAGCTCACAATTCTGTGTCTCAAATTTTATCTCTGCATCCTGTATGAAACCTCTGCATAACCAATGTAGTCCTTGGTTTATTGAACTATATTATCACCCCTTAACAATTCCTATATTATTTTCTACTGCTGTATTATAATCCTTACATAACTTGTCTATGAATGAAACAACCCCTAAGAGTAACGTACTAAACAATATTATGTGACAAGCTTACCTTGTAGCGGCTGCTTTTAGATTGTGTCCTCTGTCTGTCTTGATTGAATTAAACTGTTTATGACTTCTTTGAATACATGGAATTTGATCAGATCTTTTGTTATCATTGTTTCAGTTTTCAGTCAACCACATCATTTTAATATCACAAAAGTGGCTAAATATAAAAAATATGTTTTCTTGGAACTTTTTGATCCTTAGTTCTATTTAAGTATGCAACATTTTTAAATTTTATCAATGTTGATTTTCTGTGAACAGAGAATTACAATGTTTTCTTTCAAGTGATTAAACGCTATTAATTATGCATGAATAAAAATTTGTTTTGGAATCCTTCCTGCTAGTGATGCATTGGTGGCATCACATTGACTACTTATGTTTCTTCAATTGGTTGGTGTCGTGAAATATTCACTCAAAGATAATGTTTGGATTAATGGCGTTTAAATGATCATGGTAGCTTGATACTTGTCAATAAAAAGATGATCATTTAGCTTGATATCTTCGGATTGTGAAAATTGAACCTTTTTGCCAATGAGATATACTCTTTGAGTTTGCATAAGGTGACAGCTGTGTTTTAGTTGTTAGACATTGGTGCTTTTCTTAATTCATCCTAGTTGAGGATAGAGATAGCTTGACAATCACATATTCAATCTGGTAAAACCTAATTGCCTTTTCTTCTTGCATAGGTATCTCCAGCAGAGAAAATCTCATGCGGATGGAGAAAGGTGTGAGTATCACTTTTTTAATACATATTTTTACCTCAAGCTCCAAGAGGCTGTTTCCAGCGAGGTATTAATTCTTCTATGCAATTTTTTTACTGTGAACTTAACTAACTGGTTTGTTGAATCCTGAGAGAACCTATTGAAAGTGAAGAAACTGAGAACTTAAGTCTCAATAACGGTTTTTAATTATGGGACAAATATGGAGTCGTATTTTTCATTTGTCTTATTTGTAGAATTGATGCACAAGTTCATGTTTTTTCTTATAAGTAAACTCATGAAAATTATTAATGTGATTTTAGTTAAGAATCACCTATAAACGCTTGAGACTCCATTTAATTCTCCGGTAGATGCTCTCTCTCCCCCCCTGAATAGCGTGCTTTAATATGAAATTTCTCCTTGAGGCAAATTAGGGGTACTTAAAAACTAGTGGTTCTCTAAATCGAGTACTTACCCTAGTCACACATATAACTCAGTGATCAAAATAAAAAGATCATTGGCAAATACTGCCTAATGTTCAATGTAACAAACAACAATAAAGCTCATATACTTACTAATTGCCATCGCTTATATGGGTCCTTTGCTTTCATTGGGTCTTGTGCTTAGCTAAGTCATCACTGATTGCAAGAGATTGTAGGTCTTCTGAGACAAACTTTTTAAATTTGATTTTAGGTTTACCTTGTCCCGCCCTTATTTTGGGGATAAAGTACCATGTCCCCTTTTATCATCTTCAATCATCAAATTGTTGCACATACAGATTGGTGCATCTGCAGATCTACCTAGGATATGGCTATATTATCTTAAGGGACCTCTTATTTTTTCCTTAGTGCATGTTAATTGCACTCTTTGTTGGATGTGTTCATTTCTATTTTAGTACATCCATCTTAACTTCCATAATTTTTTTCTGACATCTATCTAATATTAGGTAAATCTGAATAATTTTTGGTTTCATAATTTCAACAGCAGAATGACAGGGAAGCTTCATTTGTCAAATTAAGACGGTGGTGGAAGGGGCTGAATATATTTGAGAAATCCTATATTTTTCTCCCCATACATGAAAAGTAAGTTTTCTAGGTTGCTTTTACTAATTCATTGGTTCATGAGGATTCAGTAGTTGGGTCAATTGTGCTGTCCGTCGAGCTTTTATTACTTGGCCTAGTTTTGCAGTTTATTAATTTATAAAGCTACATTATTTAGGTCAAATTTGATGTTTCTTCGATATGGATCATATGTTGGGATGTATTTATTATTTGCTATTTTCATTTCCCTAAGTAACTAAGCAGATCGGAGTATTTAATAGCCCAGTGCCTTGTTCAGATTCCTCTTATTTTCTTTTGTCCTCTCTCTCTTGACCATTTGACTCGTCTAAGATAGGTAATTTTTTCTTTCGCACTAAGTTTCCTGGAGCTTCCTGTTCATGCCCTTGTATTGGTTCTTTTTCTCCTCCGTAGTCGTCACTGGAGCTTGGTAATAATTTGCATACCAGACAAAGAAGAGAATTTGGGGCCAATCGTACTTCACTTGGATTCATTGGGGCTCCACTGCAGCAGTTCAATTTTTGTTACCATAAAAGAGTAAGATTATCTCTTTCGTTGGCTGTTAAATAATGGTCATGTATGCATGCTGCATGGTTTAGTTTTTGTGAGGTTCTAGTCTTTGCTTAATTATTACTATTGTATTGTTCGGAACTGCAACTATTGGGGTGTGTGTATCGGCACTAAAGAAAAATCTAGATAAAACCATATCTAGCGCATTTTTTTTTTTTGTAATTCAAGGCCAAACTTACCCATTGTTTTTGTTTGAATAACTTCCGGGCAGTTGGTGTGTGCCCTAAGTTCTCTATGTTTTGTACACCACATATATATGGGGGGTTTCTCCAGCATTAGTAAAATTTTACTTTATAAAAAAATATTCTCAAAATAAAAAAAATATCCTCAACTCCTGGTATAAAATGATCATGAATATTAGTCTAATATGACCAATGCAATATCATTTCTGAAATGGAAAGCTTCTTCACTCAGGATGTTCATTTTGATTCAAAGTTTTAATTTTGGACCAGATTTTTGGTAGAAGAATGGAAATTCTTGAGACGAGAAGGAGTGGCAGATCTTTTTATTGCAGACGAAATATGGGAAGATCTTCAATGGAGAATAGACGAGAACATTATTACGGTATTCCTCCATTTAAATTTATCATCTCTTAGTTTTAAGTATTCTTGTGAATACTTTGATGCTCATATATGCAGTCTTTAACTTGTAAGGTAATGAATTGATTTCGGATCAATGTGGGATGTGAATATTCCTTAATTGAATTTTGTTTTCAGAAAATATGGGAAAATCTTCCACAGAGGATTGATGATAACATTATTCTAGTATTCACCCATTGAAAGATTTCTTGTCTATTAGTTTTAAGCATTCTTGTGAAATGTTTCTTGCTTGTATATATGCAGTCAATAACTTAGAAGGTTATGAATTTGGTTTGGCATCATGTGGTATGTAAAATTTTGTTCTTTGGTTGAATTGTGTTTTCTCTCTACCCCACAAAGGTAGGGCTAAGGTATAAGTACATCCTACCCTCCCCAGACCCCACTTCGAGGATTACACTGGGTATGTTGTTGTTGTTGGTTGAATTGTGTTTTCTGATTCATTGCGGCATGGCTGTTCAGCTACATAGACCAAGGGGAGAGGAGTCCAAAATATTGGTTCAGTTCATCAAATTCTACTTGAGAACTTTCTGCAGTAGAAATAAGAAAACTTGTAAATACTTCATTAGCATGCCTTCACGGCGTCCTCCTTCTGTTGCACTTCTCTGACAGGTCCCACAACAAAAAAATGTTTATGACTGTGGACTCTTTGTGCTTTACTTTATGGAACGATTCATCGTTGAAGCTGATGAAAGGTTTAAAAAGAAGGATCTGGCAATGGTATTAACTCCTGTTCCAATTAAAGAATCTTCCATCTTTTTTTCCTCTGATGATAATGCATCAATTTCTTTGTTAGTGATGTATTAACCCATTTTCAGTTTGGTAGGAACTGGTTCGAACCTGAAGAAGCATCTAGAATGAGGCGAAAAATCCGTGTCATACTCAAGGAAAAATTCGAGAATTCAAGTGACAACTAGTGTTTCCTGGTCATCTACCATCTGTAAATAACTGCTGCTGACAAACAATTCTTATCCGGATCAGGCATCAATGGAGCAACTGCTTATTATACCAACACTCCTGAAGTGCCCAACTCTGTATAGGTTAAAAGTCGGATATTTTAGTTACTCACATACCCTGGTTTACTTGAGATTCTGGAATTTCTCTCTATATTCTCTGTTTAGGAAGGTTTCTTCCGAAATCCGGGATACATTAGGGAGAACTCCCTTTGGTTGGAGCTACATTTTACAGGACCCAAAATACAGGAGAATTTCATATTTATCATTTTCTTTCAACAGCAGAAGCGACCAAGTACATTTAGCAAGATATTAGGAATTGGGAGATCTGGGGTTGTTGGTGGGGCCCGGGGGGGGGGGGGGGTGCATTAGTACTGCCAAACAATTCGTACCGTTCATGTAAATGTTCTCTTTTTATAGAGATGAAAAAGATCAATGCTGTATGTGCTTCTTGATGCAACATCATCTCGTTTTAGCATCAGTACTGCCTGGAGTTTAAAGTTCAAGCAACTCGTACTGTTCATGTAACTGTTTTCTTTTTATCGAGATGGAAAAATCAAAGCTGTATGTGCTTCTTGGTGCAACATGACCTCGTTTTAGTGTGTATACTTGTGTGAACTAACTAACCCCTCGCCCCCCCCCCCCCCCCCCTCTTCACCTCCCCTTTTTTTTATTTTTTATATAGAAAAAATCAAGATCACCGACTTTTAACAATTTATCATACAGGCTAAATTGAGTGCGAAATCCCCATAATCTGCAACTACGATACTAGTTAAAGTTTCTTGAGTATAAATTTTGTACAATCCAAGGGAGTAAAAGTGTTGAACCAAACAAATGCCCCTTGGATGAGCAAAACCATTTTAGATTGGTGGTAGATTTATGGTACGTTCTGATGCTCTATGGCCTCTTTTTCGGATTTTCGTCATTTCATTTTGTAATAAGTTGCATTTCCTATAATGGGTTTCACTGCTAATTAAAAAATAATAATATCATAAATAACAAGGTAAAGCAAAATGAAGGTCACTAGTATATTTAAATACAAGAAATAACTTGACAACAACTAAAGTTTAAACGTGGCTCAGTGGTAATCCCGGGTCCCAACTTATGTGGCATCTTTCGAATTTCAAGAGTCAAATGATCTTTGACCGTGATTTTTTCATATCTTATAAATTATTTTAAATTGTTAATATTGTGACTTATAGTACTTTTACTAGTTTCTAAATACGTATATTTTTTTCAAATATTTAAGATTTTATGTCCGAATTTACTATCAAAATTAAAAAGTTTAACTCTCGAAATTCGAATAGTATCAGGTAGTATAGAGGGAGTATGACATATGACCATTATTCCACAACCTCCATCATCAAGAAACTAACGTCCACATTTAACCAGCGACTCCCTTCGTCATGGAGATTTCCATATTTAATTGTACTTTGATAGTTTAAGAAATTAAACCTTTATAAGAAAACAAATATTTAGGAAACAAGCCGCCTCTAGTTCAAGAAAACTAGGTTGCGTCAAATCCTTAATATTTTCTTACTTTTGAACGTTCCCTTATTTGACACGGTAACTAACTCTTTTTAGTTTAAGAAACTCTCACCTTATTCCAGTAGGAAACAGGAAAGTAGGAGATAGGAAAGCCTAATGTTACCTATATATATTAGAGTGCACGTAGTGAATTTTCTATATACACTCAATTCTTTACACAGAGCGTAGGGCTTAGTAAACATAATGCTTTGTTCTCAGCCAAAATTTGCCGTCGAAACTAAGATGGCTTGTTGCCGGAAGAGGAAAGTCTCTCAAGTTACTGATTTCCGTCATGATCTTGATGTTACGGTGTTTGAAAAAGATCACAAACAAATCCGACCTGCGATGCTCAAGAAACGTTTTGCTAACGTAATATTCAAGTCCGAACAACAACTTCTACTTGGCAATCATGAGTTTGATGAACTGCAAATCAAGAAGAAAAAAGAAAATCAGTTGCGTGAAGAGAAAGTGAAAGTCAAGTTGCTGAAGACACAACGGCAAAGAGAAAGAGAAGGCGCTGCTCGTAATAATGCCATAGAAAGATGGGTGGATTTTGACGATAACCTGAAAGCAAAAAGAAAGTTGTCGATGTTGACAAAGGTGCAGATGTTAAAACGTACCAGAGATTACTCATTCTTATTATCCGATGATGCAGATCTTCCGGTTCCATCAAGAGGTTCCTTATCTCATAAAGCCTCTGACGGGCGAGTAGCTTTACCACCAAGCAGCAAGCAATATTCTTCAACCAATACAGCGAGAAAGCTGCTAAATGATCGTCAAGTGCACGGGAAACCTATATCGGGAAGCAGCCAAATGCAATCGAAACTGTTGAATCAGAAATCAGTTTCTCTTTGTAAGCAAACTCAACTAGCATTAGGTCCAAATGGAAAGAGGGTTTTGACACCAGGTGTCAACAGCACCGTGACTGCTTTGCACAAGCCAAACCCTTCAAAGTTGCAACCTTCTATTCCAAGGCAATCCTTGGTACAGAAAAAGGAAATAGTACTACAATCTGGAAAGTCAAAGGTGATGCCAAAACAAGCTGAGCCTTCATACAGACCTAAGCCGATTATGCAGAAACAGACAGTGCCATTTTCCAAACTGCCTCCTAAAAACGCAACTCGTTCTTTGGAAGATAGGCGCCCAGCAAGAAAACCAATGAGACACGATGATGATGGAGCAGAAGCTATTAGTATGATCATTAGGAGGATGTTTGGGTATAATCCCAACAGATATCGAGATGATGATGATGATGACACTAGTGATATGGAGGCTAATTTTGATGACATACTGAGGGAAGAAAAACAAAGTGCTAAAATAGCAAAGGAAGAAGACGAAGAAGAACTCCGGAAGATAGAAGAAGAAGAAAGGAGGGAGCGGTTGAGAAAGCAGGCAAAGAAGCGCAAGTTGAGCCATTAATGACGGCAAATATGTTTTCCCTTGCTTGATAGCCAGTAATATTTTAAAGAACTATGTTATGCTTGAACAAGATGATAGTGCCCCTATATCTATGAAATAACAAATCAATGTTTATTTATATGTTACTTTTTATTTCGTTGATCTTAGTACGTATGTAATTTTAATTTGTCCGCAAATGCGTGTGTCGGTCTAGCTACTAGCTAAATGGTTGTCATTTAAATTTCTGTTGTGTTTTTCTTGCATCAAATTGAACAATCGATTGCCCACTTCAAAACTTATCAACATATTTCCAGTGCTGGTCACAGTATAAAAAATTATCTGGAGACTATATATTGTCACGAAAACAGAACCACCTCCAGGTTGTCACCGCTGTATACATTTTAATACATGCTAAATTGAGTGCCACTTAATATCTCTAATCTGCAATACAGTACTAGCTAAATCCTCTTGGATATAAATTTCCTAAAATCCAGTAGACTGAAAGAGTCGATCCAAACAAATGCTCTCATAGATGAGCTCAACCATTTTAGATTGATGGTAAATGTTGTGATGCTCTCTGGTTCATTTTCGGATTTGCATTGGGTGCTTGCTGAAGTGCACATATACTTGATTTTGGGACCTTTTTTTTATTTTTTATATTTTTTTTATATCAATCTCTCCCATGTCAAAGGATGGCAGCATATGTTTTTATATAATATAGTAGCAGAGTACACAACAGAGGAGTTAAACTCCCTGTACCAACTTAGAATGGGATAACCACCATTCTTTTGATCATGTAGGATTTCACATAAGCTTACAAAAATCAGCTATATGCTAAGAGATCATCTCTAATCTCTCCTATACCAGCTAGTATACCTGTCAAGGTACATCAAAATTATAGAGCCTATACATTTTTTTATCCATCCAGAAGGAATTCTTGTGCGTTTTCATTCTAAAAGCTGGAAGTTGCATTCTATCAACATTAATAGCCCCTCTAATTTCTCTTGGGATGGCCTGAGTATCCGAAATATAAGCAGCACTAGTACAATGCAGTCCCCAATTTGCCAATAGATCTGCAACTTTATTACCCTCTCTAAAACAGTGATGAATAGTCCAGATCTCAAAATTTTCCAACATCTCTTTAATGTGTACTATGGTATCCCACAAGTCCCATGGAGGATCATGTTTGTTAGAATTCCATTCAGTAAGGAGCATTGAATCACATTCAATTTCAATCCTCCTTATTCCAGCCCTGTTGCACCAGTCAACTCCTATCTTAAGAGCCAAAACCTCTGCATTATTATTTGTCATACAGCATAGAGGACAAGCAAAAATTTGACCCCTATCATTTCTAACAATTCCACCACCTGCACTCAGTCCAGGATTCCCCTTAGAGCACCCACCAGTATTTAGCTTCATGAAACCAGCAGTAGGAAGGGACCACTTCACTGGAATAGAAGTCACATAATCTTTAGCCTTCTCCATAACCCTCAGGAAGACATCCCAATTTAATAGAGGAGGGATCTTTGGTATTTGCTTATGAACAATAGTAGTAACTTGTTGGAAAATATGAGGAATTGTCACGCCCCGAACCATGGCCTGGACGTAACACGGCACTCGGTGCCTGACTACATGTGACCGAGCGAACCACATGACTTGCTGAATCATCATGATGCATAACATAAGCGGAATATAACGTGAATGCATGATGAGCCTTTATAAAACATAATAAGTCATAATACTTAATAAAGTACTTGTTTAAACATGAGTGAGCCAAAATGGCTATGCGACTTCGATTATCTGACATGACATAACTGTCTGTTCTAGTCTATGAAACCTCTATCATGAGTCTGACTGAAAAACATACTTACTGGGACAAGGCCCCCAGCATACCTTTAGATGCATAACTAATCATAAGATAAAAGTTGACTAAACCTCGAACGAGATGGGGCTCACCAATAAGCTGATACGGATGCTGTCCTACTGAGCAGATGTGTCGTCCTGTATGTTAGTACCTGCATCGTGAAATGCAGGCCCCCGGGCAATAAAAAGGGGACGTCAGCACATTGAATGTACTGGTATGTAAAGCAACCGGAAGAAACAACATGGAACATGGAATAACATAGTAAGAACTGAAACTGAAAACTTGGACATGAACATGAGCATGAGCATGAGTACAAAATCATGAAATTTAAAACTGAAACTGAGTACTGGAAGCATGAGATAGTCTATAATAATCTGTAATAATCTGTAATAATCTGTAATACCGACATAAACCACCACGGGGAGGAGCGTGGAGTCTGATCTCTGCCCGATCAGCTAAGCCATCTCGTACCTTGCCGGGGCACGAGACATGAACATAACATGAATGGATCCAAATCCCTCAATGGGGAACATATGAAGGAATCGTCCTACTGGGCGGAGCGATTCTTATCCTACGTTGGCATACGTAGTTTCAGGCTATCTGAGCCTTCTCGGTATTATTACAACTCCCGAACATGAAAATAATATAGTTGGCTAAGAAGCCCATGACTTTCGTGAATTAACTTGTACTTGTCTTGAAATCATGATTTCACGAAAGGACTTGTAAACATATTTTCATGAAATAACTTGTAAACTTGATCATGAGAAATACCATAATGCATAATCATACGTTTATAGTTGACTTGAAAACATGCTTGTAATTTGTAAAATAACATTTTACAATTTCATATAAACATCATGAGAACACATGAGGAAGAATTCATGATTCATGGATTAAGCTAGGATTCCTAATGTCCGAAATGGAGGTTTAGGAACACAATAACGAACATATATACGGAATTCATGTACATACATACATACATAATTACGGGCTACCAATACATTGGGTTTAATGCCCTAGGAGTTGAACTCATAGAATTTACTAAACGGATCATGGGGAAGAACATAGAAGTTCCCACATGTGGATGGAAGTTCTACATACCTTAACCTTCCGCTTTTGGGCGTATCACAATGTCCTTCACCACCTTCAACTTCAATCTATAGCATACAAGTCATAGGGATTCTATATTAGCAACAATATCCATGTTTTGTTCATCTAAGCATTTTATCAAACACTTAGTGGGCATGAAGCTCTATAACCCTCATTAATGGTGTTTTCTTCACCAAATCCCCATTCTTTTACTTCTAGTCATTTCTACAATCCCAATTAGATGCAATTAACATCATTCTTCATAATCCATATGAATACAACAATCCCAAGTCATCAATCCAACAATTCTAACATAGTTCATATAATCATCTTCAACAAACCCAATTATTATACTCCCAAGAATTCATCAATTCATAACTATAAATGATTGGGGAGTAGAAATATTACCTTTTGGGTAGTCACCACGAAATCAACACCCCCAAGTCCGATCTTGGGCTTAAAATGACGACAACGACTTGTACTACACTTTTTCCTTTACGAGCTTTGACATTCGGGGCCTTAAACTTGGTTGATTTTCTACTTTCTCTCTCTAATGTCCCTTCTCTCTCACTTCCTCTCTCTAAAATCTGAGTTTTGGAGGAAAAATGGGCTGTTAGGGTAATATTTTCTTTATATACCAAGGGGAAAATGGGTTGACCCAACTTGAAAATGGGTTGACCCAACTTGAAAACGGGTTGGGACCTATCTGTCTTAAAACGTCCATATCTCCTTATCCCGACGTCTCCTGTGCACCCACAACCTATGGTTGGAAAGGTATTTCAATTATCTACAACTTTCATTCTTTGAGTTTTCCCAAATTCTCAACTTACGATAGGGTTATGGCCTCCCGAAGTCAGGTGACCCGAAACGTACATACGGACCAAGATACGGTCACTGTTACGGTCCCGTAACACGAGATACGGACCGTAACTTGGTACCGTATCTTGGTGAAAATTTCCAGTGAGGTTCTGGAAATTTTCGATGCGTTACGGTCCACTGTTACGGCCCGTAACACGTGTTACGGTCCGTAACGTCACGTTACGCTGACAGAATTTCCAGCGAACAGTCTTCAGTAAAATGGGCATAACTCTTTGCACGGATGTCCGTTTGACCCCCATAATATACCGTTGGAAATCTATTTCAAAGGGCTACAACTTTCATCAAGGAAGGTTTCCCAAATTCCAAATTAATAATGGGGCTATGGTCGTTGGAAGTAAGACCTTCTATAAACTCACTTGCAAACATGCCCCGTAGAGTGGTTTTCAACTTTGCTTTGCCCAAAGACTCTTCTCATGTATTGATTGGGTTTCAAACATCATTTATACACTACTCAAATTGGGTTTATTATACCCCCATCTTATGATACAAATCTTAGCCCGAAGCTACGAGGTGTTACAGGAATGATCCTGTTAGGGTGCATATGAATATTATCAAATCTGCTCTTTCATCTAGCTTTCCATATTTGCCACACAATTATGCTAGGGATGATTTGAAGCACTATTTTTTGAATGTCATTTTTTCCTTTAGTACACCACCAGGAGATCATGAGACGCCTCAGGTTGGAGGGATCATTGTTGATGCCAAACATCTGGTTAAGATACCTCCACACTTTTTACTGATCATGCTACTAAAGAACAAATACTCTTCAGTTTCTTGATGATGTATGCTGCAACATGAACACATGGAGGGAAGATTGATATCAAACTTCAATAAGTTGATGTCCACTGCAACCTTATGTTTGAGAAGTCTCCAAGCAAAGAAAGAAACCTTAACAGGGTTCTTATTGTGCCAAATCATCTTGTTAACCATGGAGGGGTGATGATGATCTCTTAAGAAGTTCCAAGCAGATTTACAAGAAAATTTCCCATCTGTATTGATGGTCCAAACAGGTTGGTCTTTAGATGAGGCAATTTTCTAGTAATTCCCTGGATATGAGCCACCATATCAAGAGGAATGATCTGGATTAGTTTAGCAATATTCCACCCATCATTGAGGAAGTAATCTGACACTTTTCCGTAACTGAGGTGTTAGCATTTCCATATTGAGCAAGTCTTCCTTGACCTGTCCAATTATCCCACCAGAAACTAGAGTTTCCTTTATTTACTTTCCACAAGATCAACTGGTCAACTTTATCTCTACTTTTCATAAGTCTTCTCCAACAATGAGATTGAGTGTAGCTCCATTTCTTAGCTACTGGTTGAATCCTTCTTGTATATTTGGCATTCAAAAAATCAGACCAAAGAGATTTCTTTGTTCTATAGCTCCACCATAACTTAGCCCCAAAGTTGTTAGATACACTTTGCAAAGACCTAATGCCTATTCCTCCTTCTTCAGTAGGATAACACATTTTCCTCCAGGCCACCCAGTGATGCTTATTTTTACAATCAGCAGTGCCCCAAAGAAAGCTTGCAAAATTTTTCTCCATCTGCTGACAAATGGATTTTGGGGGTTGGCAAATAGATAGCAAGTACACTGGCATAGTAGCAAGTGTACTTGCTACTAGTTCAATGCCAAGTGTTGATAACATATTGCAATGCCAAGTTCCTAGTTTCTTCCCCCTTTTTGATAACATATTGCAATGCCAAGTTCCTAGTTTCTTCAAGATTTTGGTGGCAGATTGAGTAAAATATTCAATTTTCTCCCTCCCTTGAAAGAAAGGGCATCCAAGATAATTTATAGGAAATTCCTTTCTCTGGACCTGTAAATATTGAGAAACAATGTTAATTCTATTGTTAGATATGTTGGAATCCATAAGAAAACAACTTTTCTCTTTGTTAATAATTTGTCCTGAAGCTTTTTCATAGTTTTTCAAACAATCCAAGACAAGCTTGAGAGTGTGAGATTTCCCTACACAGAATATTATAAGATCATCAGCATAAGATAAATGATTAATCTTAGGGCTGTTAGGGAGCATATAGTATCCCATAAATCTAGGTTTTTCAAACAATTTGTTTAGACTTCTGGAGAGGGCCTCAGATGCCAAAATAAACAGAGTAGGGGATATGGGATCACCCTATTTGACACCTCTTTTGGATTTAAAAAATTCAAGTCTTTTACCATTTATGGTAACTGAATACCACATGTTAGAAAGAAGGTTTCAAATATTGAAAATCCAAAGCTCACTAAATCCCATTTTTCTTATAACATCATAGATGAAAGTCCAGGAAATCCTGTCATAAGCCTTATTTATGTCGATTTTAAAAACAACATTGCCACCTTTGTTATACTTTTTCAAGTCATGAATAAGTTCTTGGGCCAGTAAAACATTTTCCCCAATTGGCTTCCCTTTTACAAAACCACTTTGATTTTGGGAAATCAATTTAGTAATGATTTTAGAAATTCTATTGTTCATGACTTTAGACACAATCTTTTGGGTCACATTGCTGAGACTGATTGGTCTAAATTCTGAAAATTCTTGAGGGGAGTCAACTTTAAGGATGAGGATTAAGCAAGTGTTAGTAAAATATTTTGGCATCTGTTTTCCATTGAAAACTGCAGTTACCATACTCAGGATATCATCACAAACAATATCCCAAGATTTTTAAAAAAACAATCCACTAAATCCATCAGGACTAGGTGAGTTGTTGGGATTAATATCAAAGGTAGCATCCTTGACTTCCTGCATAGAAATGGTAGACATTAGAAGGTCATTATCCTCAGCAGAAACTAAGGTGGGAATATCTTCCAGAAAGGAATTATTATTGGGAGTGTCCTCCTTGGTGAAAAGTTTTTGGTAGAAATCAGCAGCAGCCTGTCTAATTTCATTATCCCCCTCAATTCAAATCCCATCTGTTTGAATTATGTTAATATTTAGGATACTTCTTCTACCTCTCACCACAGAATGGAAAAATTTGAAATTTTCATCACCCTCTAATTGCCACTTTAAATTTGCCTTTTGTCTCCAAAAGAAACCCACTTGTTTATGATGAACTATGAAGCCAACTTTTGCCTTGTGAAGTTTCATTCTGTCCTCCTGATCAAGGGTGGTCAAATATTTTTCGTCACATTGCTCCACAACATCACTAAGCTCCTTTTCTTTAGCAAATATGTCACCAATGTTATTTCTCGACCAAACACTTGAGGCTTTGCTAGTATTTTTCATTTTCTGCCGAATAAGCCAAAAGATGTTACCGTTGGTCTGAGATTTCCAATTATCCTTCACAATATCCAAAAAAATCAGGTTGGTCAGCCTAAAAATTGAGGAACTTCAAGTATTTTATATAGTTCTCTTGGCCATTACCACAACTTATCAACAAAGGACAGTGGTCAGAACTCACTCTAGGTAAATGAGTAACTTCACTATTAGCAAATAGATCATTCCATTTGTCATTGACCAACATTCTATCCAATCTTTTCCAAATAATCTTGTCTTCCTTCCTTTCATTATACCAAGTAAACCTGCTGCCAGAATAGCCAATGTCTATAAGACCACAGTCATGCAGACATTCTAGAAATGGTATACTCTTACCAAGTCTGTGGGGTTTGCCTCCAAATGTTTCATCCATAGTTAGAATACTATTGAAATCTCCACAAACAGCCCATGGAGAGTCTGTAGTAGATGCAAAAGTTCTCATGTATCCCCAAAGGAATTCCCTTCCAGTTGACTTAGATTTAGCATAGACCACAGATATATAAAGAATTCCTTGGCATTGATGCTATTGATAATTTTGCAGGTAACCATTTGATCTTCACTGGCATAAATTGAGCCTTCTATATCCTTATCCCAAAATATCCAAATTTTGTTACTACTATTAGCAAAGCAACTGCCCATTCCTAGAGAAGTTTTGTAATTCTCAATCTTGTTTTCTTTTACAAAAGGTTCCTGTAATACAATAAGAGAAATTCTATGTTGTTTAATCATATTATTAAGCCTTTCAATGGAGGCTTGAGAATTCATACCCCTTATATTCCAATTGAGCACTCTAATCATTAGAGGATTTATTGGATGGTTTTTTAGAATTCAACTTTTGACCTCTAGTAATGGGTGCTTCTCTGCCACTAGGTCTAGTCTTATTCCTCTGATCTTTCTTTGTCTGAAGCTCCTTCCTTCCTGCTGGTTTTGAAGTATTATTAGACTGTTTCTGGGCTGAGGATCTAACCACTGTTTGAATCAAATTTTCTACTTGGTCCTCAGATGAGTCCTCTGATTTCGAATCCTCAGAGGAACTAGCATAATTCGTCATTTCTTTCCTCATTCTGGTCAGCTTCACCTTTTTTGATGTTTTCATTTTAATTTTCTCATGTCCATCTCCATCATCATCAAAAGACTCAACATGTATCTCATCAGTCAGCTCGGCAAAATTGTTTATAGTTTCAATGTTGGTCTCCTTCCCAGCCATAATTTTTTCCTTACTATTTTGTTGTTTCTTCTTGCTGGAACTTTTATTGTTGGCATTTCCTTTCTTATTCTTTTTTGTGCTAGTTCCCTGCCAACCATCTCCAAAAATGTCAACTTGTAATTCATTGTGATTTTTTATCAGGAAAGTTTCTCTTTTGTACTGTTTTTTTGTTACTAGTCTCAAGTACAACATCATCATTATCAGGAACTAAGACAGACCTATTTTGAGTCCCTTCTTTTCCTGATTGTATGAGTTCTTCAATTTCACCTAAAATAGGATGAAGTTTTTCAGGTAAGTCATGAAATTGTCCATTTCCCTCTTCCTGTACATTTATCATCACCTTATGGTTCACTTCTATAGCCATATTGTCATCTATATTAACTTCTTTAGAGTCTTGTTTCCTTGCCTCCTCTGATATGACATTGTTAGTCTTCTCAGAAGTTGGCAAAGGTTTATCAATTCCAAATATAACTCTAGTAGGTCTGAAATACCCTTTAGGGGGCTCACTTCTACCTCTTCTGGGATTACCATGTATCTTAGTATTGACTTGAGTTTCTCTGCCCCTATTGTGTTTCTGCTGAGTAGGTTCCTTGGCCTTTTTGTTGTTATCCTTGTTACTGGGATTCACTTTCATATCCTTGGTAACTTCCTTACTGTTAGGATAAACTGGTATTTCCTCCATTTTCTTCTTTTCAAGGACTCTGCAGTTCTCCATATTATGATCAAGTTTTCTACAATGCCTGCAATATTTAGGGATACTCTCATATTCAATCCTTTGGGAAAATCCTTTCAAAAGACTATCTTCATTTTCATTTCCAATCCAAACATTAGTAATAAGAGGCTTAAGCAAATCAATTTCGATATGAACTTTAGCCGTACTTGGCCTATTTATGTTTTTGGTCGCAGTGTCTAGTTCTAAGGGAATTCCAGCAACAACCACAATTTGCTTAAGATAAAACCAGTTATGCAAGTGAAATGGCAAACCTGGAAAGAGAGCCCAGACTGTAGCAATTGGAAGATCTTCCTCCGGTTTGAAATCGGGGCTCCATCTCTGCAACCATATCTGAAGACCCTCTAATTCAATCATACGTTTGTACAATACCACATTATGATCCTCATCGTTAGTAAAGGTGAGGAAAATATTGAAATTATCATAAGCCCCTATTTTTACGGTTTCTTTGAAAGAGAATTTCTCCTTGATCCTCGATCTAATAGTATTGATTTGAGGCCTATTTTTCAAGAATCTACCCACAATCGTTCTCTTACAATGAGACGCCATGGTTCCAAAGTAATATCTGGTTTTGAAAATCAAAGCGTGCATCCCATTGTGCATAGATCTTTTCGCCTTAACTGATTGGGGATCTTGCCGGAGAATCATTGAGGAACCTGGAGCTTCAGTCAGAGCAGTGGCGAAGGTCAGTCCGTTGTTCGTAGTAGATGGTGGAACTAGATCATTGTTGTTAACGTTGGTCTCGTCCTCACTCTCCGGCGGGCCGTCGGTCGGCGGACCCATCGAGGAAGGATCTAAAGCGTTACCGTTGGAGTCCTAATGTTTGACTAGTACGGAGAGAAAATTATGAAGAGAGAGAAAATTATGAAGAGAGAGAAAATTGCTAGTTTTTTAAATGCACTACAAGAAAGAAGACATTTGACAATAATTTTTTTTTGTTCCGATTTTGGGACCATTATTTAAAATATATTTAGAGTTCGTAAAAGTTTGTAAGTCTACTCATTTGGAACAATTTTAGATAGGTGCAGTCTTTAACTTGTAAGGTATAATCAATTTATTGGCATCAATGTGGGATGTGAGTATTCCTTAATTGAATTTTGTTTCCATAGTGTTACTCTTTCAGTGTTACACCCCGTACCTCGGAGAAGCACTGGTTAAATTTGAATGTAAGTATGTCGAGCTATGGCTAGGTAAAACAACTTTGGAGTGTGAGGAACAAATCATTATTAAGTATATTATTTAAGTAAAGGATGAATTATAATCATGTAAGTCGTAACCGGGAAGGACAACCTTGGAACCAAAGGATATGAACATTGTCAAGTATGATTAGTAATAAATATCATGTATGGAGAGTTTCAGGAGATTTCGGGATCAAGCAAATTGAAGAAAATAAGTTTGACAAAAATTTGGAAAAAGTTGGCAGGATTTTGGCAAGATTTTTAGTCAATTTTGGAGGGGTATATCTCCTAGTATATTAGGAGTTTTTAGCTGTTTCAAAATCCTAAGATGAAGTTCGTCGGGTCTAGTTTCTAACGTAACAAACCGCTCGTCGATACGACATCGGAGTAGAGAATTATGGACGTTACAATTTAGGCGGACAGAGTAGGTTGCGCTGCTACAGTGCTGCTACAGTGCTGCTACAGTGATGCCGACTTTGGCACACTATATAAGGGGCAAAACCCCATTCTTTCTTCACAAAAAATTTCCCAAATGCTCTAGAGAGTTCATCAAACATATGAGAGCCTATATATCATATAAAAGTGAGGATTTTGAGTAATTTCAAGTTACGGAGTATTAATTGGGATCTGGACAACGTATAGTCGCGCTTATAGTATCGTTTTGCGGTGGATTTTGGCTTGGATTCAAGATGTATATTGGAGATATTATTGTTCTAACAAGGAAAAGGTATGAATCTCTCCTTATTGGTATTAATTTCGGCTTCTTTACGGAAATAAAGTTATTAAATAGTCGTATCACAAGTTGGTTAGTTGAGAAATTTAGAAAACATCGTGTGGGATGTTTTAGGAAATATATTGGTATGGATAATGGTGTTGATGATGTTGGTATTGTTGTTGTTGATATTATGATTTCGAGCTAGGCATATAAACAGGGGAGATGCTGCCCGAATTTCGACAGAATCTAAAAGGATTTTAATTAAAGGTTTGAGAGAAATGCATGATGACGAGCCTAACAATAGTATGAATGGTTTTATATGTAGATTGTGAGTCAGGAAGTAAGTTGGAAGTCGAGAAATTATCTTCCAGGTATGTTAAGGCTAGTCCCTTTCTTCTAAAGGCATGATTCCTTTCTTATGAATCCAATAGGCGTTTTCCAAATGTTCCAGATGTACAGGTTATCTCTCATATTCCATGTTACCTTTCATATCTATATTATGTTGTTATCCATGCGTTACATACTAAGTACATTATTCGTACTAGCGTCCTTTTTGTGGACGCTGTGCTTATGCCCGCAGGTAGGCAGGTAGGCAGATCAGACCCGTAGGTGTTCTATCAGCGAATTCTCAAGAGCACTCTACTTACTTCGGAGCTGCAGTCTATTTGGTATTGTCCTTATGATCATTTGTAATCTACGTAGACGCTCGTAGACGTGTGTGTATAGTTAGATGTTTTATATCTCCACCGGTTCCTATTGTTGTATAATATTTTGGTGGCCTTGTCGGCCTTATTTTGAGCTCTTGCTACTTTACTGTTAGCCTTGCCGGCTTTATGATATACATTATGTTATTGAGACCTTTTCGGTCCGCATATGAACATATGCGCTGAATGATCGAATATTTCTATGTTGGGCCTTTTCTGCATGCAGGTGTTCTTTGAGTTATGGTTAATAATGTTCAAAGTAACGGATAAGTCAGGTGGTTCCCGGCCTACGGGTCAGAGCCCGTCATACTCCTAATAGGGGTGTAACAAATTGGTATCAGAGTAGTTCGTCCTAGGGAATGTCTACGAGCCGTGTCCAGTAGAGTCTTGCTTATGGGTGTGAAGCGCGCCACACTTATAAACAAGAGGCTGTCGGGCATTTAGGAACCATTGACCTTTCTTTCTTATCTTAGATCGTGCCATAGAGCTAAATCATAGGATATGATGTCCCTGATTCTAACCCCAAATGTTTTGATCATGGATAAGCAGTTGATTATGCCACTACGAGGTAATTGCTGAGAATTGAAGTTGTTCATTCGAAAGGTATGTTTCCTGTTTTATTAATATGGATAGACGTTGATATAAGAACTTGAGCAAGATATTATGGGTATTTGTGATTGCTCTGTGGGGCATTGGATGTGTTTTCTGGGCTGTGTGCAGGAATGAGGTAGTACGAATTATAGAGGAAACTTATCTGATTTTTTTTGCAAATTGAATTGTTTGCATGTTTATAGAGAAAGAATAAAGAAAAAATGTGGCCATCAGCCGTTTGGTAAGTCATGATTGAAGGAAAAACTATGCGATGCTTTCAAAGAGAAGTTTTAGAGTGATTTTAATTTAATTTAAAAGAGGAACCCTAGAGGAAAAATGACTAGTAGTTAAGAAACTGGGATAAGTTGCATCCGAGATTTTGGAGGATTGGGACCTATTGAAAACATAAAGAAAGTTGACATTAGGAACTCAAATACAGTATTACGATTTATAGATTAGATTGGTCAGTAAGTAATAACAAAGAGATATTGATATGGGAAAGGAAGTTAACGAGTACGGGAAAGTTCCACCGTAGAAGTATGTATATGTACGAGATCAAGATGGGTTTGTACTCATAGTGGAATGTTCTGCAAACTTCTAGGTAGATATTATTAAGTGGAAAACGGGAAAGATCACTTTAAAAGCAAAGGAGATCAAGGAGGACCTTGAGGACAGAAGTACGAAAAACTGCGGTTATGTATTGATTAAAGGAAGTTATGTGATTGGCGACTATAAAAGGAAGTCTAATAAATTAATAAGGTTGGACAAAAGCAGGCAGTGATGGCATACGATACTGGAATTGGAATAGAGATATGATTACAAAGGAACAGGACGAATATACGAGGAATAAACATACATACGAGCAAGCCATGGTATCGTAAAGGGAAATAAGAAATGAACGAAGGAAGAAAGAAAAGGGTGTATTTTACTAAAATTTCATGATGAGAACAAGAATCGGTGGGACATTAGAAGGATTATGACGCATGATTATGATACAAACACTTAGTTAAGAGAAACTATGGGATACTATGAGCTAAATTAAGAAAAGGACGAATCGTGAGAATATGAGAGAAAGTATTGACTTTTACTGGTATGATATAAACCCAACTCGGAATCGAGAACCAAGAGTAAGAGAAATCTCAAGGGTACTGGGGAAAGGATGTCTATGAAGGAAGAAAAAAAAACTTACGGCTGAAGGAGCATGGTATAGTCGAGCATTCTATAAGGAGCCTAACGAATTCCAATGTCACCATTGATTCATTAACCTAGGGGACTATTAGGCATGAAAGAAGGAAGTAGTTTGAGTTGTGTCCAATATGTATGGATGACTTGATACAAGAATCTAGCTAGCAAAAGAGAAATAAGTCAAACCAGGTGATAAAAGTAACTTCGACATTATATGGACTAGAGGAGTTGAAGGATCGCTAGGGTCGGCCAATTGACTACCAAAGACGATCAATACTCGAATATTACTGGTATATGAGGACATTCATAGACGAATTAGAATATTCCCAAGTACAGAAGAAGGAAATGTACTGGCTTGAAGGAGTCGAAATTCGAGATGAACTAATATAGCAAGGATATGCTAAAGAAAAGTGGAAATGGACTAAATACAAGTATATTATGAGACAGACATGAGAAAGGAGGTATGACAAGATAATGAAGGTTTAGCAAATCAAGGAAATAAGTTTTGTCAATGCAATACGTTGTGTTCCGGGCTATGATTCGAATCGGTCGTACCAGAGAAATTTTCGGTTATAATTAAATATGCAGCAAACATACCCCAAAAAGGTAACAAAAGAAGTAAGAAAACATACAAGTGACTAAGGATAAGTATCAGGGACAATTGGGATTAGTAAAGAGAAATTATAGCACTGTAAGAGGTGAGAGTTTTAAAAGAGGAATATTTTTAGGAATTTCAATGATCGTTAAAAGAAAGAAAGAAAGAAAATATGCCTATGGATAGCATGACAACAGTACTGCCTGAGACTAGAAAATACCTCCTGCATCGTGAAATCATAAGTCACCGTTTATATTAAATTATGAGAGCATATGTCATAGGAACATATAAATAATTGTCCTGATGAAATGGATAGTAAAATGGTGTGGGGACGACAATAAATATTTGAAGAAGAATGGAAGCCAGATAAGTCTCAATTAGAGGCTGGTATAGGAGAGCCAAGGACTTAAAGAGGGAAGCACACTCGTATTGAAAGGAAGTTATGGTTAAGTAAGATTTTATTTTAGTCTCAAACTTATGAGTTAGTTTGTAATGATGATAAGATTGGAGGAGAGGAAATTGGAGGAAAGATTCAAACATAGATTTGAAGATATTTTGAATAGTAGATTAGCTTGGGATATGAGCATTAGTATGTTACTTGTAAGTGTAATCTTGTGATGAGGGATAACGACGGTGATAAGAAAATGCTGCATACAAGTGTATGAGGGATGATACTGAGGTTGTTGTATGGGTGGAATTGAGTCTCATTTAAATATAAATCCCTTGGCTATAGTATTTTTGATGCATTGGATGAGTAATCTGAAGTAAAGCAATTAATGAGAATAATAAGCCATTAGCAAGGAAATGCTATTGCAAGCCATCTGGGCGCTACCATAGGTGGAACTATGATGACATTGTAAGGAATTAAGGAGTTCGACAAAAGCATTAAAAAGGAGATGGAATGATATGTATATAAAATTGATTAGTACTAAGAGGGATAATCTAAAGCAGCACTAGAGAAGCAAGCAAGGAAAAGTGTCATAGCCAAATAAGAAAGTTGTCCACTAGTAAAGAAATAGAGGGCTGCGAAACAAGAGAGACTAAGTCAACGGAAGGTGAAGTCATGGAAGTAGATGAAGATAAGATCGCAGGAAAAAGATTCAAGGATATAAATAAAGGAGATGGACATTTAAAGAATTAATAGATCCGCTTGATTGATAAACCGAAATGACAGATAATTGCGACAAACTATGGGAAAGACTTATTAAGTGAGAATCGGGAAAAGGTAAAAAGTAGAAGGAGAACCCCAAAGGAAATGATCAAAGGATATCACTTTTGATTGGAACAAGTGGGTGACAATGAGACCTCGTGGAACAAGCAACATGATGGCTCTTATTGGAAAAAGTGATGAATGAAGGTTACAGACAAAGGAAAGAATGAAAAGATTCGAATTCGCTGCATGACTAGGAATCTTGGTTATTCTTCGACAAATTTCTGAATTCACCCCTAAGTTATTAGCCGAACTAAGGATCAGAAACTTTAAGAGTAAATTGAAGGAAAGAGAAATTATCATTAGTTAGTCAGGTGCCAGAAGTCCAATTGAAGGAAAGAGAAATTAAGCGAGACATTTCTGTGTTACACTAGTTGAAAGATAAAGTACCGCAAAGATTAATTCGACTGCTATAGAAAGCAAAGGTTGCTAAAATGTGACCAGTCTTGAGGTTATATTTAAGGGAGGAAGAATATGAATAAGTAAACAAGAAGACAAAGGCTTGGGACATCTGTGAAACGTAAGAAAGATACGTGGAGATCGAAGAGAACAAGGATTTCTGAATAAAAAGAAGATGAGATCAAAATTGGATAAAAGTATGTGGTAAGTACAGGATGATAGGGCATAGAAGAATGTAAACAATGAAGGCTGAAGAGACAATGAGAATGATAAAGCATAAAGATTTAGTAGACAGACAGATAATAAGAAAAGAGACGACCTTGAGTACAGGCGAAAATTTTGGCCACAAAAGAAGAAGGATAAACTGCGTAATTTGGATAAATTCAGTTTTAAATGAGCAAGTAAGACTGCAAGTAAGTCAAGTAAATACCGACAAATACAGGTAAGAACATTGACATCTATCTCAAAGCGAACTCTACCTCAACATTCGAGGACGAATGTTTAATGTTACACCCCGCACTTTCAGTGTTACACCCCGTACCTCAGAGAAGCACTGGTTAAATTTGAATGTAAGTATGTCGAGCTATTTGGAGTGTGAGGAACGAGGCATTATTAAGTATATTATTTAAGTAAAGGATGAATTATGATCTTGTAAGTCGTAATCGGGAAGGACAACCTTGGAACCAAAGGATATGACCATTGTCAAGTATGATTAGTGATAAATATCATGTATGGAGAGTTTCGGAAGATTTCGGGATCAAGCAAATCGAAGAAAATAAGTTTGACAAAAATTTGAAAAAAATTGGCAGGATTTTGGGTAGATTTTTAGTCAATTTTGGAGGGGTATATCTCCTAGTATATTAGGAGTTTTTAGCTATTTCAAAAGCCTAAGATTAAGTTCGTCGGGCCTAGTTTCTAACGCAACAAACCACTTGTCGATACGACGTCGGAGTAGAGAATTATGGACGTTACAATTTAGGCGGACAGAGTAGGTTGTGCTGCTACAGTGCTGCTACAGTGATGCCGACTTTGGCACACTATATAAGGGGCAAAACCCCATTTTTTCTTCACAAAAATTTTCCCAAATGCTCTAGAGAGTTCATCAAACATATGAGAGCCTATATATCATATAAAAGTGAGGATTTTGAGTAATTTCAAGTTACGGAGTATTAATAGAGGTCCGGACTGTTGACACCTAATTTTGGCTCGACGTGCTTAAAATTAACGTTTTGGGGGGCCCTGATTCGTTAAAGAGCACGAAATACATTTTTTACACATTTTTACATTTTTGTTTTATAATTTATTGATGATTTTCCTTATTTTAGGAATTTTATCAATTTATTGTCATTTTCCAAGAATCATTATTTTGCACATGTATAGCGTAATACTACCATTTTCGTGCAATTAATAATTGTTTCTTAATTTTATAGCAATACATTCTCATATCTTACACATTAATATTTATATTTTATACTTACGTTATTATTTATACATGTATTAATTAATTATATTTTAGTGCAGCCCGACAGTGCAGAGAAAATCGGAGCAATTAATTTTTAAACGCAGAGCAAAATCCGATCAAGTCAAGGTCTCGTCACCTTTTTAAAATAAAATAAAAGTTGACATTTGAGGTGATGGGTGGGGGACAAAGGGGTGTGACACTTTATTTTTTTGGATAATAAGATGGGCCATTTTGTCAATAAAAGAAAAGGAAGAGTCCATATTTTTCCATACACTCCAACATCATTTTTTTTTTCACTAAAACCTAAATATTTCTCTCTCCCCTCTCTTACAAAAACCGCCGCCTTCCACCATCCTCTCCGGCGACGAGCTCGCCGGAATTCTAGAACCACACCACCGCCCTTCGTCTTCCTCACCAGCAACCCGTTCCTCCCTTTCCCCTTTTTCCCGTCACTGCTCCGATGAGCTAAGACCAGCCGCGAAACAACAACCAAATCGCCACCGCAAACCACCACACCGCCGCCGCCCACCACCACAAAACAACCCTTTTCCTCCGTCCTCACTTGACCTTAACCACGACCCCATTTCGCACCATACAACCCTTCCCCTTCCACTCTTCTCCATCAGCCTCGCCACTGCCAGCCCATCCACGTCGGAGCTCCGAGCTCCGGTGAACTGCATCAACAACACCACCAACACAACCCACACACAACCAGTAACCAAAATAAAACATTAACGAGAAGCCCTTCGTCTCTCTCTCTCTCTCTCTCTCTCTCTCTCTCTCTCTCTCTCTCTCTCTCTCTCTAGCGTGCGCGCGCTGCCCACGCTGGCGGCTTAAGTCGGAATCCGGCGAAATGGAGATGACCCCAACTCCGACGACTCCCGTTTTATTTCGTGTTTTATACATTTTTCGTATACGTATAATTGTGTTTGTTTGTTGTGCCATTGTTGGGCTGTTTTTGAGCATTTTCCGGTGACTTCTATGTCGCCGGAGAATCTCCGTTTTGCTTCTTGTTGTTGCTGCTTATTGTCACTGTTTTTGGCTTTTCCCCGCGACGTGTATTTGTCTCAATTTATTTGTTGCTGCTCTGTTTTTGTTCATATGATAGCTTCCCTTAATTTAGTTTGACTAATTTCATCAGTTTCTAGAAATTTCACAGCAAGTCGGTTTGCTGGTTGTTTCGGACTGATTTTACATTTTTCTTTTACTAAATACATGTTGGTTTTGTGCCCGGAAAATATTTTTGGCGGCCAATAGCATCTTTACCGTTTTTATTATTTGTTTAAATTCATTTGGGCGAATACTAAACCCAAATGGCCGATGAAGAAATTTCCGTCGATTTCCAAGGCCTTCCATGTACAAAAGACGGGTTTTTTTATTTTTTTTTTATTTTTAAGTTTATTCATTGTTTATATCACATATGTTTTAATTTTTTTTTTTTCAAAAGCAAATCGTTCGTTAAGTGAATACCTTTATATTATATTCATTTAAAGCTAAAATTGTTAGTCACTGTAATTGTGCACTTTATTTACTTGTAAATAATCATGTAATACTTATTTTTATACATATGCAACTTACACCTTTTATTACATAAACATCATGTTAGTTATTCTTTAGTTTAAATTCTGTTAATATTTTTATAACTAATAATCAAGCCTTTTTACACATCCCTCGTATAGTTAAAATTGGTCCAGCCGGGAACCACATTTGTGGATTCTGAAGGATGCTTAATACCTTCCCTTCGGAATAATTTGAACACTTACCTAGAATCTCACTTATTTTCGTAGACCATTTTAAGCTGCATATATTAATAACTTATAGGTACCCTAGTATACCTTAAATGCTAGGTGGCGACTCTGTACATAATTAATCATTTTAGAGCTCCATAAGTTGTGCTTTGTTAAGCCTTGGTAAAAAATAAGGTGCAACACGGACAACATATAGTCGCGCTTATAGTATCGTTTTGCGGTGGATTTTGGCTTGGATTCAAGATGGATATTGGAGATATTATTGTTCTAACAAGGAAAAGGTATGAATCTCTCCTTATTGGTATTAATTTCGGCTTCTTTACGGAAATAAAGTTATTAAATAGTCGTATCACAAGTTGGTTAGTTGAGAAATTTAGAAAACATCGTGTGGGATGTTTTAGGAAATATATTGGTATGGATAATGGTGTTGATGATGTTGGTATTGTTGTTGTTGATATTATGATTTCGGGCTAGACATATAAACAGGGGAGATGCTGCCCGAATTTCGACAGAATCTAAAAGGATTTTAAGTAAAGGTTTGAGAGAAATGCATGATGACGAGCCTAACAATAGTATGAATGGTTTTATATGTAGATTGCGAGTCAGGAAGTAAGTTGGAAGTCGAGAAATTATCTTCCAGGTATGTTAAGGCTAGTCCCTTTCTTCTAAAGGCATGATTCCTTTCTTATGAATCCAATAGGAGTTTTCCAAATGTTCCATGATCCCTCTATGTGAATCCATAAATGTTTTCCAAGAATATTCTTATTCTCAAAAGCTAGAGATTCATGATTCATGGAGTTCTTATGATGCTAAAGATAAACGTGTTTTGTGATGACGATGATCCTATTTCTAGAAACTCATATGTTATAATTCCTTACATATGTTTCATAACCTCCTTACTTCCAAAAGTTAGAGTTCATGATTCAAAGGCATGACTTTTTTCTTGATAATCCATAAATGTTTTCCAAAATGTCCCTATTTTCCGAGTCAAAGAATTATGATTTTATAAGCTTTTATGACAACAACAACAACAGACATGTTTTTACAATGTTAATGACGATGCTAAAGATGAGAATGTTTCTATGATGGTTACGACGATTAGGGATGGGCGTTCGGGCTATCGGATTGGATATGAAATTTTCGGTTTGGATATTCGTCGGATTGAAGAAATTACAATCCAAATCCAATCCAAATAAGTTCGGATTGGATTGGATATTTTAAGTTCGGTTTCGGATTATTCGGTTTGGATATTTTGGAGTTTCAGATTTGACTCTTGAGACTTAAGGCAAACTTATTAGGAACAAAATTCATGTGTTAGTTCCACAGAGGTAAATCTAAATCATAATTGCTCAGTAAAAAAACCCTTTCAGTTCAAATTAGGATTAACAAATCCAAGTCATGTCCAACATTGTAAATCCATACCAAATAAAAGCATTCTGAAAAAGTGGAAATGAATAAAATAAAATCTAAGTAGTCATCTGGAAAAATAACAAAGAACTCTGCCATGGGTGACAATAACGTGAGACTTTTGAGACTTGAGAATAAGAAACACTATATTATATTTGATTTAGTAGAGAATTATACATTGAACTTAATATTTTAAGGGATAACTACGTGATATAACAAACATATAGTGGGTATTGACATTTAGTAGCTATAGTTTAACTTAATTACTTCTCATAGCAAACATTTGTGTATTAATACTATTTAGTAACTATATATATATATATATATATATATATATATATATATATATATATATATATATATATACACACACACACACACAAAATAGAATACTCATCCCACTATTCACTTCAAACCTATCCCTCCTATTTCTCTACCCCTTCTTCTCTCCACTGTTCCACCGCCGCCGGAGGTCTGGCCAAAATGTCGTGCCCTTTTTTCCATTGCTCCGGCGAAAATGTCGTCCCTCTCCTCCCCACTGCTCCGACGAAAATGCCGTTGCTATTCTCCGGCGAAAACGCCAGCTGCTTTCACTGAATCCACCAGATTTGAAGTAAAGAGCCTCAAATTCAAGATCAGATCTAGTTGTTAGCAACGACGTCATGCCTCCCGTCGCCGTCGTAGCTCTGTCGTGACCACGACCTGTGCATCCTCCAGATCTGGTTGATCTGGTTGTTTAACCCCCAATTGTTTTCCACTTTTGTGTCTGATATTTTTCCTACGCCATTAGCTACTCCACCCGCCCCCCTCAAAAAATTGTATCCCCTCGATTGGTCTTTTCATCCATGGCGTTTCTCTCAGTCCCCAACATTTTCTCTTTGGCTGGTCCTTCAATTCCATCTCGTTGCTCGACTCCATCAGCATATCAGTATTCATTGCAGCTGAAGTCATCCAGCAGACTAAACCTCCCCGCATTATGCACCAGTTACGAAGTCGGCGCAGCATTTTTGGCCAAGGAATTCGGTGCTCAAAATGGAAGAGCGGAAAATCCTGGACCTGAAAGTGGCAATTTTGATAGCTCCAGATCTGGTTGGTGGTGTTGTTGTTGTGGTTCGCCAGAGAAGTAAGCTCCGGTGATGGCTGCTGTTGTTGCTGTTGGTTGTGGTTTTATCTCTCTATGTTGTTGATTGTTGTTGTTGTTATTGTGAAATTTCCGGCCGATCTAGCCGGAAATCGTCGGCAGATCTGGCCGGAGCTAGTGGTTGGTGTTGTTCTATACACGAATACGGCGGTTGTATTCACTTTTTTGAGCTTTTTTTTGTTAAATGTTTAGATTGTATTCATTTTTTTATAGTGTATTTATTAATTTTTTGTGTATCTATGTTTTTATGTATTCAGTTTTTACTCGTTGTATTCATCAATATAGCGAGCTTGTTTATGAATATAGATAGTTATTTCATGAATACAGTGAAAAAGTAGCTACAAATGAATACAATTGAGTTTCATGAATACAGCAGAAAAAAATTGTATACAGCGTAAAAAAACGAATACAACAATTATTGGTGTATATGTATTCAATTTTTACTCGTTGTATTCATGAATACAACAAGCCAATTTATGAATACAGATAGTTATTTTATGAATATAGTTGGAAAAAAAATTGTTGTATTCATGAATACAGCTAAAAATAAATAAATTGAATACACATGTGGGAGCTAGGCTGATTTGCTGCAGAACGTAAATATTGAAACATTAGCTATGCAGCTTGTTTAACCCCCAAATGTTTGCTATTTATGTAAAATGATTTAATGGGTAGGGCCTTAGGTACTAATCTATTGGACCTTTAGAAACTAGACTTATTAGTATTGGGCACATATGATATACATTGGGCTAGATATAAGGTATAAAATTTTTGGATTTTTGGATATCCAAAAATCCGTAGTACTAAATCCATATCCAATCCGAAATCCATAAATTTTAAAAATAAAATCCGAAGTCTAATCCATAATATAAATATCCAAACCAAATATTTAAAAAGTTCGGATTTCGGTTTGGATTTTGGTTTGGCCCAAACTGTGCCCACCCCTATCGACGATGATGATGATTTCATGTTTAAAAGTCCCAAGCTTATGATTTCAATGTGAATATGAGAATGTTAAGTTATTTTCGTGATTTTCTTGATTTTTATTCATTGTTGTTGATCTCACCTTATAATAATAGTTCCTTCAAGGTGAGATATAGCGATGATGATTGCTCCATAACATAAATCGGAGGTTGCCGACCTTACATCACTCCGATAGAGTCGTAGCTTTTATTTGGCTGTCATGCATGCTTTTATATATATGTATGTATTTTCTCACACCGCGTCGCGCTATAGTCGGTCGGGCATGGCACGTAGATGTGCACACCACTGCAGTGGGCATGTTATGATATTGCCCCAAACGCGGGCTAATGATGATAACACCGAGCCTCAATGGCCGGGCATGATACTATATATATGACATCGAGCCTTAATTGTCGGGCGTGATACTATATATATGACACCGAGCCTTAATGGCCGGGCATGGTACTATGTATATGTATAAAATGTTTTTTTTAAGGCTAAGCATGCATGGCATCCACCTTATGAGGCATCCAGATGTACATGTTATATGTCATATTCCATGTTACCTTTCATATCTATATTATGTTGTCATTCATGCCTTACATACTCAGTACATAATTCGTATTGACGTCCCTTCTTGTGGACGCTACGCTCATGCCCGCAGGTAGGCAGGGAGGCGGATCAGACCCGTAGGTGGTCTATCAGCGAATTCTCAAGAGCACTCTACTTACTTCGGAGCTGCAGTCTATTTGGTATTGTCCTTATGATCATTTGTAATCTATGTAGATGCTCGTAGACGTGTGTGTACAGTTAGATGTTTTATAGCTCCAACAGTTCCCATTGTTGTATAATATTTTGGTGGCCTTGTCGGCCTTATTTTGAGCTCTTGCTACTTTACTGTTAGCCTTGCCCGCTTTATGATATACATTATGTTATGGAGACCTTGTCGGTCTGCATATGAACATATGCGCTGAATGATCGGATATTTCTATGCTGGGCCTTTTCTGCATGCAGGTGTTCTTTGAGTTATGGTTAATAATGTTCAAAGTAACGGATAAGTCAGGTGGTTCCCGGCCTACGGGTCAGAGCCCGTCATACTCTTGATAAGGGTGTGACACATAGAATATGGGAAAATCTTCCACAAACAATTGATGATAACAATATTCTAGTATTCACCCATTGAAAGATTTCTTGTCTCTTAGTCTTAAGCATTCTTGTGAAATGTTTCTTGCTTGTAAATATGCAGTCAATAACTTAGACAGTTATGAATTTGGTTTGGCATCATGTGGGATGTAAGATTTTGTTCTTTGGTTGAATTGTGTTTTCTTTTTGCCCCACAAAGGTAGGGCTAAGGTATGCGTTCATTCTACTCTTCCCAGACCCACTTCTGAAATTACACTGGGTATATTATATTGTTGTTGTTGGTTGAATTCATTACGGCATGGTTGTTCAGCTGCATAGACCAAGGGGAAGCTGATAAGATTTTATTTGGGGAAAACACCAAATCAAAACACAAACGCAGAAAATTAAGATAGATAAGAAATCAAGGGATGCGAATTGAAGAAAAGGGGATGAGAATAGAGGGATAGAAGCAAGACCCAATTAGGATTGGATTTATGGACAAACTTGGATATATGAAATCCAAACCCTCCCAACTGAATTCAACCTAGAACCTACACTATTTGAAATCAAGGTAAGAGAAATTCAATGAATTCACAAATGAACAACTCTTCATGAAATCAATGGACAATTGGTTCATAAGCCAACAATGGAATTACACTCCATCAACTAAATCTAAAGCTAAACATACTATCTCTCCAAAGGAGTAACCTCAACTCTCAATTCATCATAATTCATAAACTTAAGGAAGAAATGAAAGACTAAGTGTCTTATTTATACTAAAAGCTTTTACAACAAAAGCCCTAAAGTGGCTCTTTGCGAAAATAGCCTAACATGGGATCTTCATCTTCCAAACACCAATTATCTTGCAATTGTAGTCCAAATTACATCTCTAGCCTTGAATTTGAGATCTTGGCCATGATTTGCATATTATAGCCACAATTTGCACTTTATCCCTTTGCGCTTTTAGCCACTTGGTGTAGAAGCCTCTACAATCTCTTTCCATGCTGTCATCCAAATGTCCCACGTCCTTCGAAGCATCCTTGTGCCATTTGTGCCATTTAGAATCATATCAGAAGAGGGGTGGGGGTTGGGGAGTCTAAAATATTGGTTCAGTTCATCAATTTCTACTTGAGAACTTTCTGCCGTAGAAATAAGTAAAATTGGTAAATACTTCATTATCATGCCTTAACGGTGACCTCCTTCTGTTGCACTTCTCTGATAGGTTCTACAACAAAAAAATGATTATGACGCGGACTCTTTGTGCTTTACTTTATGGAACGATTCATCGTTGAAGCTGATGAAAGGTTTAAAAAGAAGGATATGGCAATGGTATCAATTCCTGTTCCAATTAAAGAATCCTTCTTCTTTTTTCCCTCTGATGATAAAGAATCCTCCTCCTTTTTTCCCTCTGATTATAATGCATCGACTTCTTTGTTAGTGATGTATTAACCCATTTTCAGTTTCGTAGGAACTGGTTCAAACCTAAAGAAGCATTTACAATGAGGAGGAAAATCCGTGACATACTCGAGGAAAAATTCGAGAATTCAAGTGACAACTAGTATTTTTTGTTCAACTACCATCGGTAAATAACTGCTACTGTTGACAAACAATTCTTATCCGGATCAGGCATCAATGGAGCAACTGCTTATTATACCAACACTCCTGAAGTGCCCAACTCTGTATAGCTTAAAAGTCGGATATTGTAGTTACTCACATACCCTGGTTTACTTGAAATTCTGGAATTTCTCTCTATATTCTCTATTTAGCAAGGTTCTTACGAAATCTGGGAGGATAGGTTGGAGCTACATTTTACAGGACCCAAGATGCAGGAGAATTTCATAGTTACCATTTTCTTTCAAAAGCAGAAGCTGGACCAAGTACATTTAGCAAGATATTAGGAATTGGGAGATCTTGTGGGGTTGGGGGTGGTGTGTGTGTGTGTGTGGGGGGGGGGGGGGGGCAGTGCCATTAGTACCGCATAGAGTTCAAAGTTCAAACAACTTTCATGTAAATGTTTTCTTTTTATAGATATGAAAAATGTCAAAGCTGTATATGCTTCTTAATGCAACATGATCTCGTTTTAGCATTAGTAATGCCTGGAGTTCAAAGTTCAAGCAACTCGTACTGTTTATGTAAATGTTTTCTTTTTATAGAGATGAAAAAGATCATAGTATGTGCTTCTTGATGCAAAATGATCTCGTTTTAGGAGTATACTTGAGTGAACTGGCTACCCATTTTCTTAAAAAAATCAAGACCGCCCATTTTTAACATTTTACAATAGAGGCTAAATTGAACGAGACTAAATGCCCATATTCTGCAACTATACAATACTAGTTAAAGTTCTTGAGTATAAATTTTGTACAATCCAAGGGATTAGAAGTGTTGAATCAATCAAATGCCCCTTAGATTAGACAACCATTTTAGATTGATGGTAAATGTAAAGTACATTGTGATGCTCTATCGTCTCTTTTCGGATTTGCGTCATTTCATTTGTAATAGGTAGCTCATATATGGGTTTCATTGCCCTACCAGAAAGTTTAAAAGGACAACAATATCATAAATAGCAAGGTAAAGCAAAGTGAAGATCACTAGTATAATCACTTGAACTACAGGAAATAACTTGACAACACCTGCAGTTTAAATGTGGTTAAGTGGTTCCAAATTCAAACTAGTTCGATTTTTTCCATTGCCTTATAAATATTTTGAATTAGGGTATTTAACCGAGCTTCCCGCGGTATGAGAGAAAAAATAAAAAAGTTGGCTAATGCCATAATCTTATAAAAGAAAAAATAATCTTTACTAACAAATTAAAGTGTGCTATTACAAATATACATTGACCATTATTTAATTTAATAAGTATTCTAAAATAGAAAAATACCATTTATGGATTCATGGTCCTGAGATAGCTCATGTATGAAATTACCAAAGAACAGCCTCAAAAGTGGTCCTGAGATAGCTCATGTATGAAATTACCAAAGAACAGCCTCAAAAGTCAAAATGCAATCTAAACTTTAAATTCACAACCTACCCTTGTACTCACAAGACAAAGGCACGATTGACATAATACTTGAAAACTACATCTAACCATTAAGCGTAGCTCCACCTTGATTTAAGCCTAAAATTTAAACCAAAAGTGATTGTCTCGAAGATTGGACAAACTAAAAAGAACGATAAATTAAGAACTCAATAATGCTCCTGAAACTTGGTTAAAGAACAGTCTCGGGGTGGCCACCTCCAATTTTTGATTCATGAAGTCTTGTCTTCTATTCCTCATGCAAGTAGCATGTGATGTGAGAAACTTACATGCAGGTTCTTTGTAAATTGGGTGAACATTGTCATCCTAACCTTGTAAAACGATCAATCTTCAGGTAGCAATTCCATATTCTCCTCTTCTTTAGCAGACATTTCAATCTTCTTTTACTCATGGTTTCCTTCTGTTTCTGTTTCAAATCTATTCTTGCCTGTTGGTAAAAGAATGTTAAGTCAAAAAGAATCATCTACTCAGCATAGTTGCCACATTAAAGGTCATTGAGCATATGACACTATTCGTCATATAAATGGCTAAGTAGACAAATACTTGCTCTTAGACAGCATTCAGGTCAGGCTAGTTCTGCCATCCATCAAAGAACCTCTATGATAGGAAAACTCACTTATCTTCCGCTTCTATCTTCTCACTTACTCAGTTTCTCATGGTCTTCTCGATACTCTTTTGCTTTTGTGCTATCACAGCAACAGTAATTCCAGGTAAATAATATTTTAGCAATGTTGAAGAGCATTCTTGGTCTTCTGATGTGGTGTGAGCAAAGCACGTAATGCCTAAATATTCTTGGTCACTCTGCTTCCAATTCAGGAAAGATTTCCAACACTTCCATAAATTGCAGAAAGGCTGTAACACATTCCTCCGTGTAACTGCAATAGCAACCACAACTTCGACCAAATAAACCTTGAGCAAACTTAACTAAAACATCCAACTAATGTAAACTCATATCATGATCACATTGGAACTATCATAGCACTTCCCCAATAAATAGCAAAAGGCCATGCCTAGCCCAAAATTAGAAGAGAAAGGAAAAAGTTTTACACAGAAAACCACAACTCAGGCTACATAATCTTTTTAATATAAAAAATTAAGGATTTGAATTTTTTAGGTCAACTGACTCAACGCAGACCAAATAATTAGGAAATAAAAAGAGCACGTTCAAACAAAATTCAAGCCAATAATATTTAGGAGCATGCAATAATAAGTTAAGAATACCACATTTCTTTGGTTAGAATGATAGAGCCAGAATCCTAAAGACTTTAGCCTTCATCATATTTTTAAGCCGCATGTCTGCACTGTCAAAAAGATACATAGAAATTGTGTTTGGAGTAAAATTATTTGGCTTGGAAACTTGCCTCAAAGGAGACCTCCAATAATTTTTATACAAGTCTTTCCTTTCTTCCAATGAACCACAACAGACAATGAACCTTTCAAATTGTTGGGGAAAAACATTAAACCAACAACACATTTAACTTTATCATCTTGTCAAATTATCCTTCTTAGGAATATAAATGCTTGATGTTTTGGGAAAACATTAAAAATAATTTTCATGGACCACAACTTCGTGCTCGCTCAATTGTAATTGTCATATATACATAACTAACATGAAAAACTTCGCAGGTACTTAGCTACCGTCCAAACAACTTTAAAACAACATTTAGTAGTATTGCTATGTACAAACCTTATTTCCCCTTCAGATAAGAAATCAATAGTTTATAGATTTACTGAGGAAAAAAAAGAGCAAACTACTCCATGCAGAGATATATTGGCAGCAGAATAATAAAAGCAGAAGCACTTAAGTGAAATGGAGATATACCTGTATTTGGGCTCTGTTTTCAGCAGTGATATTAGAGATTGCCCAACATGCTTCCTTCTTGATGTTTTTCTTGTGATCTTAAGTTAACAATTGATACAGGAATGGCAAGACTTGGTTGTCAATCACATATTGAAATATAAATACCAGTACTCATGTGGAAATAGAGCGAAAGAAAGAGAAAATAAGAGTACTTTCTGAACACTTAAACCCATATCGAAGTAGCAGCAGAGGTGATATTAGCAAAATTTTCTAATTTTTCAGATTATAAAGAATATATACACAACTTCATCATGAAAGACAAAGTGCCATAATAAATTTCTTGCAACGTGTTACTCAGCAGTCAGAACTTGTTTTGCTCAATAACCATTCTGCTATTCACGTTATAAAGCAAGGGAATCCGCTCAAACCCACCACCCTGGTAGGAATGCCAGATTTACCGTTAATGAATCTGATAGCTCAATGGGCAAGGATGGCGTTATAGAAGCCCTAAGAAGATCGTCGTCAAGGTCACAAGCTAAGGAGATGCAAGCCAAGGTTGCTGGACTTCAATTGGAAATCAAGAAGATACTTATCATGGAAGAAAAGCCCAAGAATAAGTTCAAGAATTGTGAAAATGAATGGGCTAAATGCTACACATACTTTATGGTCCAAGTCTAAGCCCAAGAGGAGGAAGATTGGGGTCCACATGAAGCCCAAAGGGAAGCCCAAATAGCTGAAAATCAGACCCATAAAAGGGCTGAAATTCTGCCCAAAAAGGGCAGCAAACTCACGTTTGAAGTGCCCTAGTATTAGGCAACTTTTCCTATTTTGATAGGAATAGTTTTTGGCAATTATTTTACATGCTTTCGTAGTTTAATCCTAATTAGGTTCTAGGCTTTAATTATTTAGATTCTAATCCCATTCTATTTGGGATAAGTTTCCCCTATAGGGGTGAATTTTATTATTTTCATTGGACAAATATTATTATTATTGAGAGTTTCTCTACTTTACACCTTTGTGTGTGACTACTTTTGATTTATCTTGCAACCTTATAAGAACGATTCTTTTAAGAGTTAAGATTAATTCGTACTTGATATTTTTGGTTCTTATTCGTAAATTAAAGAAGGTGATTAGTCTTATACTAATTATTGTCTCTAATTTTTTCGAAATAGGGGTCTAGATCACCTTTTGGTATAAGTTCTTGAATTGACTCTATTAGTATCTTAATTAGTCTTAATCCGCTAATTTTGAATACTAAGACCAATCAGGGTTCTTACCACTTAATCTTGAAAATTGGGGATTTTATTCTTGAATTTCGCCTATCTTAACATTCTTGTCTTTAATCTTCGTATTTTCGCTTTCGCATTATCATCTTGTTTTGTTCAAGTAACCCGATTCTTATTAGAATCCTTGCAATACAAGTTTGTTTCAACGAAAGAAACAAACTTTGCCTTCTGAAGGCATCAGAACAGTGATAGCAGAATCACAGAAATCTAAGAATGATTTGAGTAATTCTATACCTAGAATAGGAATTCAATGGAAAAATTCAAGTATATAGCTCAATTTAATGGAAAAGATAGAAATGATAGAGAAAGTAGAGTTCTTGTATTAAGAATCAAGTAATATGAAAGTGAATGAATACAATAGTGGGATCTACAACCACTTATAGCTAAATCTATACAATCAACTCATAACCACTTCTAACTAACTTTCCCGCCACCGACTAATTCAGAATATCCCTCAACTAACTCCTAACTAACTGGATAGCTGACATGGCACTTAGCTAACTAACTTTTAACCAACTGAAATGATGAATAGACTATTACAATTAATCCCCAATTTCGTGTATCAGTAATCCTCTGCTGCAAAAGATCCTTGACCTCAAGGATCAAAATGAGGAAATCTGATCTTCAAAGTAGTTGCAAGTTCCAAAGTGGCATAATCTACAGAAAGTCCTTCCCATTTGACTAGGAGCTGAGCAGCAGCCTTGTTACCCCTCTTGATCATTCTTCTTTGTAAAATACTCTCAGGATTAGGACAGTATCGACTAGCAACATCAATGACAGGAGGATAGGAAACATGTTCAGGAACTTGATGACACTTTTTGAGCAACGATACATGGACTGTAAGGTGAATTTTCACAGCAGTAAGAAAGAGTAAGGTGTAGGCGATAGGTCCTACTATTTTAGCAATTTGAAATGGGCCATAGTACTTAGCAGCAAGCTTGTGAAATGCTTGATTGGATACAGTTGACTGCCTGTAAGGTTGAGTTTTAAAGCATACCCAATCACCAACTTCAAAATGTCTCTCAGACCTATGAGAATCAGCTTGTTGTTTCATTCTGAGTTGTGCTCTCAGCAAATGATGTTTAAGCAATTGTAACTTGAGTTTTCTACTCAAAAGTGTATTTTCCACCTCAGTAGGAGCAGATTCACTAGGGAGATTGTTACACCCCGTAGTTTCGTATGATGAGATTCGAGCTACCTTTCAGGAGGTATGTGAGCCTATATGTGTTTAACTTATGGTCATAAGGGTTTAAGTTCATATAGTAAGCTATGGAAGGATCGAAGGGCACATGAATCAAGAAAATTAAATTTGTTGGAGCTTGGAAGAAAATATGAGGGGCAATTTTGGCCCAACTTGGAGAAAGAATATATTTTAGTAGATGAGGAGTTTTGAAGCAAAGTAAAATCCTAAAATAAAGTTCGTCGTCTCTAGTTTCCAACGCAACAAACCGCTCGTCGATACGGCATCGGAGTAGAGAATTATGGACGTTACAAGTTAGGCTGACAGAGCAAAAACACTGCTACAGTGACCGAGCTGCTACAGTACTGCTGCAGTACCGCTTGCTACAGTACTACTACAGTAATTGCTACAGTGACCCCGACCCGAATTTGCCCCCCTCTATAAGGGAAAAATCTGATCCTAAACCTCATTTTTCTCCATTTGTTCCCCAAAAACACTTGAGAGATTCTAGAGAACATTGAGGGATCATTTTGTAAGCGGATTAAAGTGGCAGACTATTATCGAGGCTCAGGTAACGTGTAGTCGCGCTTATAGTATTGGTTTGCGACGGAGTTGGTTTGGATTCAACACTAATAATGAAGGTTTTGTTGTCCTAGTAAGAATAAGGTATGAATCTTTCCCTTTTGATGTTGATTTCGGTTTACGTACAAAGATAAAGTTATTAAATAGTCGTGTTACAAGTTGGTTAGTTGAGGAATTTGGAAAACATAGTGGGGGATGTCTTATGGAGTATATTAATGTTGATAATGTTGTTGTTGATGTTGATATTGTTATTGTGTTGTTGGTTGCTGATATTATGATTTTGGGCTAGGCACATAAGCAGGGGAGATGCTGCCTGAATTCCGGCAGATTCTAAAAGGACTTTATTTTAAAGGCTTAAGACAAGTGTGTGACACTGAGCCTAATGATAGTATGAATGGTTTTATATGTAGATTGCGAGTCAGGACATAAGTTGGAAAGTCAAGAAGCGAGATTCTAGGTATGTTAAGGTTAAACCTTTCTTTCAAAAGGTATGATTCCTATGTTATGATTCCTTATATGATATCCATAAGATTCTTACTCATAGAAATGCCAGAGGTCCACAATTCTCAGAATTCTTATGATGACTCCAATTCTAGAGATTTCCAAAGTCCAAGTTCTAGATGTTTTCATGACATGATTGGGCGTGCTAGGAAATTCTTGATTGCATTCATGATAAGCGGCCTCATCTGATGTTAGTGATCATCCAAAGAGAGACATGATAGTAATGATGATTATGGCAGTGATGATGATTACGATAGTGATGATGATTATGGTAGTGATAATGATTTCAATTCTAGAAAGGCCAAAGTTTAAAGTCCACCATGTTTTCATGCTTCTATTGAGCTTGTCACATGATTACTGACTCCATTCATTATTGTTGATCTCACCTTATGATTATTGTTCCTTCAAGGTGCGATGTGCCAATGACGTTAGCTTCATAATGGAAATCGGAAGTATAACGACTTTACATCACTCCGATAAATTTAGAAATGTGTTATCAGGGAATATTTTGTAAGACACGAATAGAGTGCTAATGAAGGATTCCTAATGAGGTATTTGATGCTAGAAGAGAGGATTATGATGTATCTCAGGATTGGGTTAAGGTTTAGTTAAGCGGGAAGAAGTCTTAATGGCCCAGAAACGTGCTTATGAGTTTTATATGGCTATATAGGTGTTGACAGATAAGTAGAGGTGTCAAAATGGTCTGGCCCAGCCCAACCCAGCCCAGCCCTAAAGGGCCAAAGAATTAAATGGGCTAAGACGGGCTGACCCTTTTAATTAAAGGGCCTGCAAAATGGAAGCCCAACCCAGCCCTAAGCGGGCCGCGGGCTAGGATGGGCCAGCCCTTTAAGTTTTTTTCTTCTTCCGAAATAACATTTTCTAAGTGATTTTTGGTATAATTTGAACATGAAACTTTTGTAATATGAAATAGAAGAAACTTTTGCAATATGAAATAAAATCTTCTACCACCTACTCTTGCGCAAATCCATATCATAGAAGAAAAAATTCAAGAGAATAAATATAAATTATTATTTTTAATCACTAATTCAGATCACATTCAAAAGAAATTAAACATAATATAAATTTTAAGACTAAAAAGTATTACTCTAGTTTCTAATTACTAGTAATTACATTCTTTTTTCTCATTACTATTTATCTTTTTATTTAATTTACTTATATTTTTTTTAAAATTAATTAATTTATTATTATTTTCTGGCCTCAAGGGCTGGCTTCAGCCCAACCCTTGAGGTCGGCGGGCCAAGAGAGGCTGGGCTTTTGAGCCTCACTTCTATATAGGCTAAAAAAATCTTAGCCTAATCCTACTTAAATAAAGGGTTGGTTTGGGCCGGCCTCGCGGGCGAAACCCATATTGACAGCTCTACGGATAAGTGATGACCATGAGAAGTGCATAGAAGCTAGTAGGTAAAGAATGAGCACTAAAAGAATATAAATGGTTATAAAGGATATTTGGATCAGGCTACACGTACCGTAGCACTTGCATTGCATTGGATCGGGCTACACGTACCGTAGCACTTGCATTTGCATAGCACTGGATCGGGCTACAAGTACCGTAGCATTTGCATTTGCATAACACTGGATCGGGCTACACGTACCGTAGCACTTGCATTTGCATAGCATTGGATCGGGCTATACGTACCGTCATACTTGCATTTGCATAGCACTGGATCGGGCTACACGTACCGTAGAACTTGCATTTGCATATCACTAGATCGGGCCGTACGTTCCTCGACACTATTATATGTGATATAGATCGGGCCGTACATTCCTCGGCACTATTATATAGGATATGGATCGGTTCGTACGTTCCTCGACACTATGAACTATAAATGTCATGCGCCCTCGGAGGTAATTTCAGTAAGCAGAAATGTATAGATAATCAGACATATAGATGCATTCAGTCAATCAGTGTAGCTTATGAGTTTCAGATTTCCTTCATGACTATAAGGATTGTACGAAGGGTACATATATGAGCACTGATCAGTTGGGTAGTTAGTACTAGGATGATAAGTAGATCAGAACCACAACAGATATAGTTAAGCATACGAGGGTATCAGGAGACATGTATTATATATGGAACGGGTTGCACGCCACAACATATGTTCGGATAATGTTTTGGTAATAAGTTAACCAGAGCCTTGGTAGGGTATAAAGACCTAGTGGAGATTGCAAAAATATGAAGAGGTTCATATGTATATACGTATGCTAGAGTTACATCGGTAACTCAGGAGTGCCAGGTTGATTCTTATCTTTCTTCATTACAGTACATGCTTATTATGTTACATTTTCCGCCTTACATACTCAGTACAATATTCTTACTGACGTCCTTTTGTTTGGGGACGCTGCGTTTATACCCGCAGGTATAGATAGACGAGACGAGGACTTTCCGCAGTAGGCTACTTCTATGTACCAGTTTTGATTGGTGAGCTCCTCTTCTTTCTAGAGTATTGCCGAGTCTGGGATTGTATATGTGTTTTTGTGTTATGGGTACGTCGGGGGCCCTGCCCCGACTTACATACTTCGGTCATGTTCATAGAGGCTTTGCAGACAGTTTCTTGTGTACAACTAGTCTTGTTTTTGTCAGTTGATATGTCAGTATCGTGGGCCCATTGTACAGATACATATGCATGATATTAATTTCATAGTTGGCCTCCTCGGCTTATTTTGCCATTTGAGACATAGACAATGTGAGTTACAGCTTGGTTCGCTCGGTCCCGTAAGGTGCCGGGTGCCAGTCACGCCTCACCAAGACTGGGGTGTGATAGAGATATGGTAAATGCAAAGGGGGTGGCCTACTATATAGTGTTTCATATGGAGTAGTCTTGATAGAACTGTGGTAAGCTGTGTGGTACCAATATTCAACCAGTGGTAAATGTCATACCCCATTTTAACCGGGTTAAAGTAGAGTACAACATATTGGTGATTCCTATTTTTGTTTGTATTAAGGAGTCGCCACCTAATTATTTATGGTGAATTAGGACACCTAAATTTATTAAAGTTATTTTAAAGTTAACTCTGTTTAAGGTCTGCGAAACTTAAGATTCTAGGTAAGGGTTTAATTAGTCTAAAGGGAAGGTATTAGGCACCCTTTAAGACCCATTAACAATGGTTAACCGACTGGACTTATAATTAATTAGGCCAAGTGTAAATATAGTATTATAGAAAAAGAAAGTAGCTTTGTAAGTATGCTTAAAGTTATAGATAGATATGTAAGAATGCTACTTAAAATAGAACTTGTAGAAAATAATGATTTGTATAAAAGGGTACTTTTAATGCTATTTTGAAGTACTTATAAATGTTGTTAAGGTTTGAGACGAAAGTAATAATAGCGTTGTTTAAAATAATACTTGTAGAAAATAGCAATTGCATAAAAGAGTTTAGTTAAAAATAAACTAAAAGAAAGCGGGACATGTAATGTTTATATGTGGAGGAAATGACTAAAATTTAAAAGAGTTATTTAATAAAGTTTTAAAAATTATTCTAGATAAATATGTATTTCAATGTGTATTTCTAAGTGTTGAAAAAGAACTAAAAGCGAAAGGGTTGTTCGTTGAATTAGTTTGCCTTTTGTTCCTTAGAGTAAGCTAACATTAGTGTAAGATTTGCGATGTTTTAAGTTTCTAAAATAGTAAGCATAGATTATTATTCCCTAAGCCGAAAGATGTAATCATGCTATTTTGAAAATCAATTACTCAAATAAATGTTATAGATACTATATAAGTAGTTTAGAACATAAATAGAAGTGAATGTAATTTTGTGGAATTAACTACCCATAACTAAACTAGAACCGTTAATGTTACTAAAGTTTATTTTAATTAACAAGCATAAATGTTAGTCATACAATACATGTTAAATACACACAGAAAATGAAAAATAGAGGGATAGATATAATATAAATGGGCTCGGCCCATTTGGATTGCTGTGATCCATTTGCAGCTGGGCTTCGGCCCAGTAACAGTTTTTATTTGTTGCTGCTGTTGTCACGCCTATTGTGCTTCGGCCCAGATTTTATTTCCCTTGTTTGGCTGCGAATTGGTTGCTACTATATGGGGGCTGACTCGAGGAATGTTACGTTGGGCCTTTAGCCCAACACCGGATGCGGAAGATGATGACGAGTCGCTTGGACTCGTATGCGAGATGTCATGCATAAAAATGAAAGAAAAATATTAGTATATGATTAACAAATAGGACTAAACATGTATAATGCAAATTCGAAACAGGATGATAGCTTTCAATTAAAACAATGGACTGCCCTTTAGTTAATATTTCAACGATCTCCAAACGAACAATAAGAAAAGAAGTTAAACGAATGTAGCAGGGTCATATTCAATTTAGATGTCTGCAAAGAGTTTCAACAATCACACGAATAACTGAACAGCAGACCATAATAATTAAGCAACAACAGCGATCTCTCCTCGAAATAGTCACCAAAGTAAAGAATCAATCCAGCCAAATATGCATGCTGCCAAGTAAACTAAAAGCCAGTGTTCTCAGTCAATGATACTTATCACAATTAACATGCGCAGCTGTACGGAAGAAATAACTCAGAAAATGATTCGAAGAGAAATGGACAGGATGATACTCATATTTTAAATCTCAAGAAAAAGATTTTTTAAAGAAGTTTCAGCAGTTTATCAGACAGTAAATGTTAAGCTAATATCTGTTGATTCATTTAATCCTGATGGCTCAAAACAGAAAAACAGGACATGAAATAAGCTGATTACATAAATGAATTTTGATTACTCAAATTAGTTCGTCTTTGAAATCGTCACAGCGAATGAATTCTGCCCCAAAAGGTTTAACAGTTCTCAAAAATATTCCAGTTCCTTTTAATCCAATAGTACTAACTATAAACTGAAATACCTCTGCCGAGTAAAGTTTGCGAACACGCTTTATACAGTTTCGGAATAAGCACAGCCTAAACCAAAACAAAATCCAGCAAGTTGGATATATGATCCTTCATGCTTAAACAAAGAACCAGAATTTCAAACAAGAAGAAACAGTGACACTTGGTACAGGCATTCCACAGAAGGAGCATAACATTCAGCAGGCAGACAATCAAATTTGCACAATGGATTCACATTTAACAGGGAAGGAACTAGTAAAGACTTAATCTCCCCAATCAAACAAAACCAAACACCCAGTATAGGACCTTTTACTTAAATAGAACAGACAGGGCACAAGATGGACAGAAGGCAGGATTAGGAAGTAAAGTGTGGAAAGAATGAGAATTTTAAGGAAAAGCCCCTTTTTAAAGACTTATAATACCATTTGAAATACAATTGCTGCACATGAAGAGCAAAGCCTGAAGCAGTGACCAGATGACATGACAAACAATGTTTAGATCAAAACAACACATGTGGAGATAGCCAGAAGACACAACGACCCTCAAATAAACGAATGTTAATTGATGGGCCGCAACTGCAGAGACAATATAGGACACGGAAGCAAACTGTGGATGCTTTGACAAAATGCACAGCACACAGAACAACAACCAGGACTCAAAACAGAAGGATGAGACGAACAAATTAAAATGATAAAGAGTCGAAGTCTCACAGTTTTAAAGAACCAATGGCCAAATTCAAGGAATACTTAGGAATGACACCTCAAATAAATGAAAGATATGCTAATGGTAAAGTTAAGGTGTTGTCACAAGCAAGGATAATGCAGCCATGCTTGAAGGCATTCACAATTATTTTGAAAGAAAGAGAAAAGTGTGAATTAGTTTAGCTCAAACCAGATCGAAATTTCCCCCTTTTTTTTTTCAACATCTAGACTTGAGCTTTCTAAAGAAACATTTAGGCATACGTGATCTTCAAACAGTCCAACATGCATGTGTATTAATCTCCTATGATTGACAAGCTAACAATGCATTAATCATACCTCAAAGAGCAGTTGAATATAATTATCCTAGTCTGAATTTAAACATGTTTGACAGCGAACTAATCAACTAAACCAAAACTAGATTTGGTTACATTATGCACTCCACTTGAACTAACAATAACCATATCACTGCTACTGTTTTCATATCAGCGTTAACAAAAAACAGAACACCTAAACCTACAGATTGATAGACGATTATATAAATGGTTCAGTATCGGTCTGTTTTAATCACATACACGATATACCTAAGATATACACACCATGGTGTGTATATCAGATGTATATCAAATGTATATCGTCTTCTTACCTTGATAGCCCACTGTATATCCTATGTATATTCAACTTCATCTAGATTCTAAGTCCTGGAAATTTAGTCTAAACCTCCAAACCACAGCATACGTCAAATTCATTTAGCAGTTAGAATCTATCCTAACAACACCCAAACATCGAACAAATAACGTGACTACAAAGAAACTACATAATCATTAACCATATGGCAGCATAAACAAAATCTTAACCAAAACAGAAAACTGAAGATTGTAAGCAATAAATGTATCGTGTTTTACTTCTTTTGTGTGCAGTGAAGTGGGGATCGTCGAGGTCTCGAATCTACGTTTTGAACGCGACGAACTTAAATTTGACAAACCTTTCAAACCGAGAGTTTCGATATCGACGGAAATAATATACTCGTTAAAGAAAAAGGGAAATTCTGTTTGTCTCTAGAACTTCAACTGTAAGTAGGGTTCGGACTGGATGTTTAAAAAAAGTTAAAAGGAAAACCAAGACTTTCAAAAACAATTAAAATCTGGTCAAGATTTGTTGGTGATTCGAATCGTTGGAGGAGTTTTGGGATTCAAGATTTTTTGTTTCTCGATCTGTCTCCTCTTTTTTTGTTCGAGTTGATTTTTGGTTTCTGGTCTTTGATTTTTCGATTCCAGATCCTTCGATTCTTTTTCCCTCCTCTTCCTTTTTTCGATCTCCCTTTTATAGGAAGGTGATTAGGTTTTTTGTATGTGAGGTGCGGCGGTGAGTGGAGAGGAAGAGGAAAGAGAGGAGTGATGTCGGGCGAGTGGAGGGGAGCGTGTGTGGGGAAAAGGGAAGAGGAGCGGTGGTAGTGGGGAGTGAGACGAGGGAGATGAGGCGGAGGAAAGGGGGAAAAGGAAGAAAGAGAGATGAGGAGGGAGGCGGAAAAGTGGGAAAGAAAGAGAAGAGAGGCAAGGGGTAAGAGAGGCGGGGAAAGGAAAAGAAAAAGGGGGTAGGGTTTAGAATAATGAGGTAAATGGGCCGCCGGGTCGGGTGAAATAATGGAATTGGGCTGGTCCGTTTGGGCTGGCCCATTAATTTAAATATGGGTTGAAAATGTGGGTTGGGTATAGAAATGTGGGTTGTTTGTTTGGGTAGGAAATAATATTGTATTTGTATTTTAAGCCATTAATTTGCTGAAAATATTGGTCCTTCCTCCGCTATTTTAATTATTTCCGGGCTTCTAATTTAGTAACTAGTACAATATTTATTATGTGAAGATAAATAGTAATTAGTATATAGAAAGTAAGGATTTACAAAGTGTTGTCTTGTAATTAATTTAACGATTCCAAACCCGAAAGTGAAATGACGATGAACATTTAAAATTTGTGATAAATTAATACTTGTAATGTTAAAATAAAAGTAGCGAATATAAATATCAGTGAAAATAAAGTATCTAGCTCGTCAATAAATTTAGACGTCCGAGTAAATTAAAATAAAGGAGGGACAAAATTGGGTGTCAACAGATGCCCCTCTTCGACCGGAGACGATGTAAGAGTTTTCGGGCGAAGAAGTTGACGTAGTAGCCAATTTTGTTCCGACCGACAAAATACGAATACGGTTTTGGAGACACTGGGATATAGGAAAGGATACGAGATTTATGAAAAGAGTTGATTGAGTAGAGTCTTGGCAGTGTATATGAAAGAAATTATTTGGGATAACCTACGTATCACGTGTTTGTGGATGTAGGCGGAGTCGAGTTCGAGAGTAGATCCGAGACCTTTGTGTCACACCCCGACCTTACTAGGGTGTGATGGGCACCCGACCCCATATTCGGAGCCGAGCGAACCCTCTGACTCTTATTACATACTTAATTTCCTTAGACTCTTGCATTAATAAGGAATGGAAAAACATAGTAAAGCTTTCAAATTTTTTTTTTGTTCATCGTACTCAATCAATATAATCTGTGATCATATGGACTTTATAACATAACATAAAATGACACATAGGCTAGTGGAGCCGTTCACAATACCGACATCCTATACCCACGACTCTGTCTGCAAAGTCTCTAACATTTATCGGACATCATGGTACATGTACTCTGACTCGGTAACACTCCAGGAACAAGTGGAGCTTGCCAACTCTGCTGGAATATCTTCTATATTAGCTTCAACTCACCTGGGTGTACCTGCGCGGCATGAAACGCAGCCCCCCGAAGAAAGAGGGGGTCAGTACGAGCAATGTACTGAGTATGTAAGGCATGAATAATAACTGTATGGAACATAGAACATGTCATAAGATAAAAGAGTAACCTGTACATATGAGTGCCGCTTAGGCGGATGCCATGCATACTTATCTGGTCATATCATATCATATCATGTCATGTCATAGCGCCGAAATACGTCGGCTCGCCCATATATCCCGCGTTCGGGCATCCCGCGTCCGGGACGATATCATGTATCATACTCCAACTGATCAGGTGGCTGTGCGTCTATAGTGCCTTACCTTTCCCCTTACCCCATATACATATACATGTATCATGTTCATATATCAACGTCTATAGCGCTCTGGCCCCTTTTTCCCATATACATATACGTGTATCATGTACATATGTCAGCGTCTATAGCGCTCTGGCCCTTTTTCCCATATACATATACATATACCATATACATATATCATGTGAGCAGCATGCAGGAGAGCCCAAGAAATGCTATAAGTCTATCGGGGTAACGTAAGGTCGGTAACCTCCGATTATATTATGGAATAATCTGTTACACCTCGGAAAATTTTCGTTCGTGTACAGTGAATTGACTAGCGAAGGACAGTTACGAGTATCGAATTAATGGTGTCTTAATGAATTATTGGAGAAGAATTATAATTCCCCTTACGTTGGTAATGAAGTGCCAAGTAAGTTTCAAGAAGGACTCATAAGCCAAATATGGGCATAAGCCATCCAAAAAGGGCGAGTTAAGGAAACACTTTTGGAGGATCTGGTTTGGAGGGGCCAAAACTCCATTTTTAAGTCGGAATTTGGGAAAAATACCACAGTATTAAAGTTGTATATAATTGAAAGAGCTTTCTAACCATAGGTCTTGGGCCCTCACAGCATATCGGTATCAAAAGTTATTGCCATTTTACGACAGACAGTTCATCACGTTTTGGCATGACATGCGATTCGCACTTGGTGTCGCATGTTCGACATGCGACTCGCACTTGGTGTCGCATGTTGTGCCAGTGAGAACCGATCGACTGGCAAGACCTGCGACACAACATGCGACTCGCATGTTCGACATGCGACTCGCACATGGTGTCGCATGTGGTGCCAGTCCAGAATCTTCTGGACCATTATATATAGACCCAACTTCGTTTTTAACCCATTTTTTCACCATTTTTGGTCCGAAAATCCTCTAGAACCCTCTCAACATTTCATCCACAAGAAAAATCAAAGGAAATCAAGATTTACAACATCAAATCCATGAATCAAAGTGTATGAAACCCAAGTAAAGTTCATCTTCCTCAAGGAAATCCAAAGAGAGAAAGTAGGGTTTTGGTGCTAGAAGGGAAAACTCCACTCAAGGCTTGTTCAACCATCATCCAAGGTAAGTTTTATGACCATTTCATGTTGTTTGAGGTATTAGAGGGCTTAGATACTTGAAATGTAGAAGAACATAGAAAGTGGGTCATTATTGAGTGAATAGTGACGTAATTGAATGATAATGGAATTGAATCATAAATGTTGGAACGTTGTAATTAGGAATACGTTATAAATGACGTGTAGACCAAGACATGGGTGTGAATTATGCGAAATTATGATGATGGGCCATAAACCATAAATGTGAGTTAATTGGAAGAAAATGGTGGATTTTACTAAATGTACATAAATGACGATTGTGGATTGTGATATTGTGTGTGTTGGGAGTTGAATATGACATGGGAAAAGTAGTAGAAACAAAGGAAATGCTGCCCAATTTTCCCTAGAAATAGTAGCGCGTTTTTCTCGTCGATTGACTAACACGATGGTGCGAATTATCTCTTGAAGGTAGAGACGTTGCGTCAAGGGAAATCAAGCGAACGATAGCATAGTTAACGACAAAGGTATGTTAAGGCTTGTCCCTTTCTTTCAAAGGCATGATTCCTAAGTTGCGAATTCATAAATGTTTCCATGACGTCCTTAATTTCAAAAGTTAGAAGTTTATGATTCCAAAGCATGATTCCTTCCTTGATAACCCGTAAATGTTTTCCAAATGCCTGCATCGTTCCAAAGCGAAGGTTTACGAGTTTGTAAGCTCTTATGAGAACAATAATGGACATATTTTTTTATCATGATTACAATGATGCGAAAGATGAGAATATTTTCCTATGATGACTACGATGAGACGATTTCATGTTTAAAGGTTTCAAGTTATGATTTCAATGACGATGTAAGAATATGGAGCTATTTCTTGATTTCTCAATTTTATTCATGGATGACTATTATATTTCCTTTAATATTTCCAAAAGTATATAGAATGACTTCTTACAAGATTATGACCCTACTCTCTGTTCTTTTTATATTAGTCTTCGTTGACAGTCTCGCCTTATGATGATTGTCCCTTCAAGGTGAGACATGACGATCATGATTGATCCATAATATACCCGGAGGTGTTCGACCTTACGTCACTCCGATGGAGTTATAGCTTTTCCTTGGGTTCTCCTGCATGTTATGAATATTACGTACGTATGTATATATATATATATATATATATATATATATATATATATATATATATATATATATATATATATGATATGAAAATGTTCTCAGGGGAAGTGGGGAAAGGTGAGGCGCTATAGACGCATAGCCACCTGTACAGCTGGCATATCATGATTTCATCCCGGACGCGGGGTGCCCGGACGCGGGATATATGGGTGATGGATCGGGCCGTACGTTCCTTGGCACTAACATACTATACTATATATGGATCGGGCCGTACGTTCCACGGCAATATATTAATGTATGATGACATATGGATCGGGCCGTTCGTTCCGCGGCAATATATTTATGTATGATGATATATGGATCGGGCTGCACGTTCCGCAGCAATATATGATATGAAGTAAGTCAGCATGTGCTATTTCTTCTATACGTGACAGTCATATACAGTTGCTCCTTATTGATGTTTCCTTTATCTCATTGACGTCTTTTCATTGTTATGCCTTACATACTCAGTACAATTTTCGTACTGACGTCCGTTTTCTTTGGACGCTGTGTTCATGCCCACAGGTAGACAGAGAGACGGCGCCGACCTATAGGAGCTATCAGCAGATTTACGGGAGCACTCCACTATTTTGGAGGTGCTAGTCGAGCTATGATTTTGTGTATATATGTATATGTCTAGTACTCCAGTAGAGGCTCGTAGATACGCAGTGTGGGTTGTGTGGTATCCCAAGGTTGCCATTATGTAGAAATTTATATACATATATGTGCATATTATTTTGATAGCCTAAAGGCTTATGTTTACAAAAGTATATATATTTTAAACAGAAGATGATTTCTTTATGATTTGAATATAAATTGATCAAAGGAGTATTAAATTAGCAGGATAAGTCATAGAATGAGCGGTGCTCGGTGGTTAGCCCCGGGTACCCGTCACGGCCCCCTAGTTGGGTCGTGACAAAAGTGGTATCAGAGCAGTTCGGTCTTAGGAAGTGTCTACGAGCCGTGTCTAGTAGAGTCTTGTTTATGGTGTGTTGCGCGCCACACTAATAAACAGGAGGCTACATGGCATTTAGGAAAAATGACCATCTTTCATCATAAGAAATCGTGCGATAGAGCCGTATTATAAGATTATCCCCTCCCTAACGGTGCGTTATAATTTCAGCGAAGCTGATGAAGGGAAAAGCTACGGCAGCCCAGAAGGGCAAGATGGTGGTTGAAGAAGGGCTCGATCGAGAGCCGTATATATATTTGGAGGAGGGCGAACCCCAGAATAAGGCCCCACCTCGTTTTTCCAATACTTCACCTACTTTCGAGGATCAAAGGGGAGCCTCAACTTTAGCTCCAGCATTCCCCGTTCCTCCCCCAGATGCCTCTGGCCAAGAGATGAGACAGGCTATTCTTTTACTGACTCAATTGGTTGCCACTCAAGCCCAACGGCAAGATATGGGCCACGGTAACAGGGGTTGGAGAAAGGAAGGTAATTCTTCAGGGTTTGATCATGAGTTTAGGGGTGATTCAAGGCGACAATTCTCTAGGCACTCAGTTCATTCGACAAGTGGTGCTCCTCCGCAGTTCTCGAGACCCAGGTTTGATGGATCTACTTATTCTGGGTCATCCTAGGGCCTCAGAATTTCCAATTCCAGAATTCGGAGTGGTTCTAGTCCGACGAGATTCTCGGTACCACGATGTACTCAGTGTCGCAGGTTACATAGGGGACCCTGTCGTTTTGGCTCGGATGTTTGTTATGCCTGTGCCCGGCCAGGCCACGTAAAGCGCAACTGCCCATCGCTATGTGGTAAAGATAAGGTTCGGACTACGAGAGTGGTAGTTGGCTCTTCGTCATCGGTATGCCTCCCAAGGCCAGGGCCATATGTGTTAGTAGGTGCTGGTAGAGACCAAAGAGGGACGCCTAGTCCGAGTAGATCCCGGCGTCATATCCATGCATTAACTGAGCGACAAGATCTTGAGTCCTTCCCTGACATTGTTCCAGGTATATTGTCAGTATCCTTTTATGATATGTATGCATCGATTGATTTGGGCCTTATGACGTCATCTATTACTTCAGATATTATTGACTGTGTTAGAGTAAAAGACTGGGCCAACCAAGCAGATTGAGATGTTTATATTTGTTAGTGAACCAGTGATTTCCAGAATCATGATTTACGAGTAAGTTGATTGACAGCGAGTGAATATAAATAATATGTGTATGTATGTGGATGTTGGAATCATAAACCGAGGGTGCAGGCACAACTTGTGAGACAAGCACTATTATTTATATCCCTTAATGGTAAGTGATCTTGTGTTGTTCGCTTACGTATTAGGTGTTACGATATATGTCCCATTGAGAAATCGGACGTGTTTCTAGGCTATGTGCAGGTTCGAGATTGTTGTGTCTACAAGCGAAACTCTGCCGAAATTTTCCTAGAATCTAAAGGAGATAAAATATAAGCTTGTGACATGTTCCAGCGAGAAGAGATGTTGCGCGACAAGGTAACAGCAGGACGAGATTAAGTTAGGAGTATCATTAATAACTACACGAGGTGAGTTAAATACTATTGGATGGATGGTAACAGTAGTTATAAGGTAGTACTAAACCATGTCATAGGAGAAAAAGGGTAACTCCAATAGAGTGTGGTACTGAAGTATTGATGGAAGGGATAAGCACGAGGAAGATACGATAAGTTTATTGGCAAAATAAAGTGACGGCATCACGTAGACAGAGATACGGGTATGAAGGACTATAATGAATGTAAATACATTGGTGAAGTGACTTATGTGGTAAGTGAAATAGGGATAATCAGAAAGAGAAACAGTTTAAGTATGATCACTTCGTAAAGTTTAATCTATTTTATGAGCAAGATTTGCGAATGATACCAAGTAGTGTCACTCTATAGAGTTGATTATGATCAGGATATAATGAGGACAGAGCGATAGCTGGGATACACAGTAAGTAAAGTATAGCAAGGAAACGACAAAAAAAAAATGTGACATGCCCCATATGAACAGGGGGTGAATGCAAGTATGAAGCCAACAGGCGAGCCATGGGGCAGTAGATGAAGAAGCTTATAAAGCCTTGTTAAAGGAAAGTCCAACATGGAGGTTCTTCAATGACAAGAAATGATGGCAAGCAATGACAAAAAGGTAAGTCAACTTGATAAAGAAACTAGAGAAAAGTGATATGACAAAGTCGTAGTAGTTTGTGATTGGTTTAATCAAGAGTAAAAGAGCATGAGGCATAAGGGGTATTAGTTACGCATGAGACTTAGACCCTCGAGAACAAAGATGACGTTACAAGCGAACTTTGACCAAAAAAAAAAAGAAGAGGGGTAAGTGATATTATATCGATAGTGTGGATAACTAGACCTACTACTGTTGTGAGCACCCCTATGGGACGAAAGTTGTTAATTGGAGCGGATTTAGATATTGAATTATAACTACCAAAGGAGCTAAGTAAAATACATTATTGTTCGGATTACTATGCCAATTGTATCACTCGATTACAAAGCTGCAAGGTGAGTATGTTAAGATCTCCCACATGAATTATCGTAGTTATAAATTATGGGAAACAACACAAATGAGATATAGTATATTAAGGGATATGTTAATTAAAGATTTGAAAGTGAGGCAACGGAATTAAGAATAGTACAAGCAAAACCCTTAAAGGGGGGGAAGCGAGCAAAAAGAATACAAGTGTAGAAATTGGAATGATGGACCCTAAGATGTAAGAGATATACTCTAGAACTAAGAGTGAGAGTTGTACGGAAATAAGTTTAACGATTGGTAAAAAAAAAAAAAAAAAATGAATACGGATTGAGCAGGCATCTGAGGCTACATTGGAAATCATCCGCGAAGACCATGAACCACGTGACATTGGGAGCAAACAACTCAAGGGACATTGTAACGGATGGCGATGTGATACTAGAATGGAGACAAATGCACTAATGATAGAGTCGTTGTAATGATATTGTGACTTATAAGCGACAATTGATAAGAGAGACTTAAGGTTTTCTATAGTAGGATGTAAGATATAAAAATCAAATTGAATAAGATGAATAAAGGAAAGAAGAGAGCACGACGCGGTAAGTTGCTACGGATAGACAAAAGATTTTGCAGTTCGAATAATCACCGAGCCTAGTCATAGTCGGGTACGTGAAACACCGAACCTTCGTAGTCAGACATGCTATGTAAAAGATGTGAATATGAATATGACCATGGATACGATATGTGAATGAGTACGATTATGAATACGGATGCAGATACAGACACATGTACACGTACAGATGTGTATGTACACAAATCATGCAAGAACAATTATGTAACTTGCAAGTAATTATACGTCGCCCATGAAACCAAGTGGCTGCTTAGAAAGAGGTAAACAAGAATAGCGTGGTCATGCTACCCCCGGGACAGTTGAGGGGAAATATATGGTAAAATTAGTTGAAATGTGGAGTTGGGGTTAGTGTTAGGGATAAATAGGATAATTACTTCGAATATGACATAAGTGCATGTTATACGCTGATTACAGTGACCTGGGATGTGACAACCTACGAATGCATAAAGAAGCAGCCTCAGTCAAGACCTTGTGGCAAGACGACCACTAGGAAGGAATGACCTGGGAAGAAGAAGAGAAAATGAAATCCATGTACCCGTTTTTATTTTAATCCCCGGGAGAAATCCAACATGAGATATCAACATTTTGAGGTATGTGATGCTTTATATTTCTGATGTTGCGGTCGTGTGTGGCCCTTATTGTTGTCATTGTTATGGCCCTGTGAGGCATTAAGTATTATGGGTTGTTGTGACAGGTTAGTAGTGCCTCGTATTCTTCCCTTTCAAGTCAGATCATCCGAAAACGTTTCCTTAAATCGTCCTTTTGGAGGGCTTATGCCCATTTTTGGCTTATGGGTCCTTCTTAGGACTTGCTCAACTTTCCATATACTACTCGTATGTATCTTCATATATCCTTTATAAAACTTTGACATGTGGGCCCCACTTAGCTTGCAGAGCGAGGGCTTTTCGTCAATTAACATATGAACTAATTTACACCATATGGTCTCCAAATGTCATATATATGCCAATATTGCCTTCTTATAACACAACCTTCATTCTGAAATTGATTTTCAGATTTTTGTTCAGCGCGTTCGCGCTGTATTGGCCCTTTGGCCCATTCTAAGCCGTCTATAGTTTTTGGTAACGCAAAATTTTTCCGGGGTGTAACACTTTGCTTATGAGTTTGATATTCCTCTTCAGCAAATTTTCCCCAGTTCACTGCGTAAGATAAAGTTCCAAGTTGTGTTGCGTCTCTGCAGGTTGTACTTTCTGCCAAAACTGAAATTCATGTCAAAATTGGTAATAAAGTTGAAATTATAAAGAGTGTAAAATGATAGTAAATATGAGTGTGAGAGCGAGGACGAAGCCGTGTGGCTTATAATGATGCAGTATGGCCAAAATATTGTCTCTGGTTGTCTTCAGGGACTTGAATGAATGTGTGATGCGGATGCCGAGGATGTAATAATATCTCTAGTTGCAGTTTGGAGCTGATAGTGATACGGCCTCCGGCTGTCTTCCGGGACTCGATGATAAATGATATCTGCGAAATTTAAGGTAAACTCGTTAAAGTAGGTAAAGTAGATGATGAAATAGAGAAATAAAGTAAGGAGTAAAGTAAGTGTATAGCCGTTTGGCTTATGCAGGTGAGGCCGTGTAGCCATGCGATGTCTCCGGTTGTCTTCGGGGACTTGATGATATGTCTCCGGTTGTCTTCGGGGACTTGATGATATGTGCCATAATAGCATATGTTCCATTCTCGTCACCTGTCCACAACCCTTGCAAAGTTATAAATCCATAAGCAATGAGAAATCTTCAAGTTGCTAGGGGAACTAAGAGTGTAGAATACGAGGATCTCTGTGTTCAACCTGACGTCGATTTACCCGTAGGCTACAAACCGCCGAAATTTGACACGTTCAATGGAACAGGCGACCCTCATACACACTTAAGGGCTTATTGTGACAAACTGGTTGGAGTGGGCAGAGACCAGAACATAAGGATGAAGCTCTTCATAAGAAGCTTATCTGGCGAAGCACTTACTTCGTATACACAACAGGACGTCCGTAAATGGCGCGGTTGGAGTGACATGGCGCAAGACTTTATGGACAGATTCAGTTTTAACACCGATATCACGCCAGATAGAGTCTACATGACTAAGTTAACCAAGAAATCAGCTGAGACATTCCGCGAGTATGCGTTACGTTGGAGGTCAGAAGCGGCTAGGGTTCAACCTCCGATGAATGATAGAGAAATGACTGCTACCTTCATTGAATGCCAGACTGGCATATTTTATCAGAAAATGATAGGTATGATGGGACAAAATTGGGTGTCAACAGTAAACACTCAAACCAATTTGTAGCATTTTCAGCACAAAAACACCTGAGATATATTTCTAAACACTTATTCACAACCTCAGTCTGGCCATCAGATTGAGGATGATATGCTGAAGAAGTGTTGAGTTGGACCCCTTGAATTAAGAACAACTCCTACCAGAAAGTACTCAAAAAAATAACATCTCTATCACTTGTTATATTGTCGGGCAAACCAGGCAACTTAACCACCTCATTAAGTACTGCTTTAGCAACTGACTGTGCAGTATATGGGTGTCTCAGAGGGGTAAAGTGAGCATACTTGCTCAGTCTGTCTACAACCACCAGTATAACTTCATGACTATTAGACTTAGGAAGACCATCAATGAAATCCATGCTGATTTAGGACCATACCACCTCAGGAATTGGGAGGGGTTGCAGTAGGCCAGGGCATGCAGATAAATCAGACTTGTTCTTTTGACAAGTAACACAACATTTCACAAACTTCTTGACATCCTCTCTCATGCTCTTCCAGTAGAATAATGTCAATAACCTTATTAAGGTGGCTTCCACTCCTGAATGACCACCATTTGGAGAAACATGCCAATATCCTATAATGTCTTGTCTCAACTGAATGACTTTGCCCACCACTAATCTGCCTTTCCTTCTCAACTATCTATTACACCAAGAAAAATGAGATTTCAAGTTTGGATTAGCCTATAAGTGCACCAGTATGGCCTTTATTTCAGGATCAGTTTCCCAACTTTGAGCTGTAGCTTGTAACAACTCAGAACCTGCCAAAGCTAATATCTCAGATCCAGTCACCTTAGAGAGAGCATCAGCTGCTTTATTATTAGACCCCTTCTTATACTCAATAGTATAGTCAAATGGCATGAGTTTGGTTAACCACATGAGTTGAGAGTTAGTGTGGATCTTCTGCTCCATTAAGAACTTCAAAGCTCTATCAGTTCTTATAATGAATTTTTGACCCAGTAGGTATTGAGAACATTTAGTGACAGCATGCACAATAGCTAGCAACTCCCTATCATATACAGACATTGCAACATGCTTGGAAGAAAGTATTTTGCTGATGAATGCAATAGGATGACCTTCTTGCATCAGAACAACCCTAATGCCATAACCACTAGCATCAGTTTCCACAATAAAGGTCTTGTTCATATCAGGTAAAGCCAACACACGAACTTGAATAAGTGCTAGCTTCAGTTCCTCAAATGCTTTAGTAGCCTCAGAAGACCAGCTGAAGCTATCCTTATTTAAAAGATCAGTCAAAGGTCCACTAATCAATCCAAATCATTGCACAAACCTCCTGTAATAACTAGAAAGGCCAAGAAACCCTCTTAGTTGTTTAAGAGTGGTTGGTATAGGCCAATTCTTGACAGCTGAGATTTTCTGAGGATCTGTGGAAACCCCTTCCTCAGAAATAAAATGACCCAAATACTCTATCTTTTGAACACCAAAGAAACACTTGCTTTGTTTGGCAAAAAGCTGGTGTTTCTGCATTTCTACAAAAGCATATGTCAAGTGCAATAATTGATCCTCAAGGTTCTGATTGTAAATCAAAATGTCATCAAAGAAGACTAACACATATTTCCTGAGAAAAGCTTGAAATACTGTGTTCATCAACCCTTGAAATATGGCAGGGGCATTTGACAACCCAAATGGCATGACCAAATATTCATAATGACCAAAATGTGTTCTAAATGCAATCTTTGGTATATCATCAACTGCCATTCTCAACTGGTGATAACCAGATCTAAGATCAATCTTTGAAAAGATCTTAGAACCACCTAATTCATCCAATAAATCCTCTACAATAGGGATAGGAAACTTGTTTTTCACAGTACTTTTGTTCAAGTCCCTATAATCTACACATAGCCTCCAAGTGCCATTTTTTTTCCCACTAAGACAACAGGAGATACAAATGGACTGCAACTAGGTTGTACTATACCTTGATCAAGCATTTGTTTTACCAAGCCTTCAATTATATCCTTTTTAACAGAAGGATATCTATAGGGTCTCTTGTTAATGGGTTCGGTACCAGAATGTAAAACTATTCGGTGGTCAAAAACACCCCTAAATGGTGGTAACTGAGTAGGTTCATCAAACAAACATTTGAACTCTTTTAACAATTCAGTCAACCTAGATTCTTCCACTGATTCTTGTATTGTTTTTAAAGCATGGCCATGTAACTCATAAAACATAGCAGGTACTACTTGAATCATACAAAGTTGTGATCCATTACCTGATACTTTGTCAATCTTTCCAGCTCCTGATGTCACAACCTGCTTGCCTGCTCCTCTTAACAAGTGTTTTTTTTCCCTTATACACAAACTCCATAGTGAGTTTACTGAAGTTCATTTTGATATCCCCTAATGTCAGTAGCCATTGAACACCTAGCACTACTCTATAAGACCCTAGGTGTAGTAGTAAAAACTCAGCAGTGAATTCAGCACCTTGTAGCAACCAAGTGATTTCACAGATCTTATCCACTCTCATGTCATTTTTATTTGCTGCAGACACTTGATGTGGTGTAGTTACTCTAGTTGAACACCCTAATTGCTTCACCATATCAGGGTCAATGAAGTTATGGGAACTACCAGTATCAACTAAGATATGCAATGGTTTCTTAGAGATAACCAGTAACCCTTAGTGTTCTGAACCCAAATGAACCATTTAGAGTATGTACAAAAATCTCCATCTATTCCAGAGATTGGTTTGGGTCCATTATTTCCATCTCTATGCTATCTATCAACTCCTCCTCTATGTGATAGTGTTCTTCAATTGTCTTCTCTACTTCCAACAAATACAGTTGTTTTAGATTCTTGCACTTATGCCTCAATACATACTTTTCTGGACAAAAGTAGCATAACCCTTGAGCTCTTTTCTCATTCATCTCCTCAACACTTAGCTTTCTTCTGATGATCCCTTTATTGCTTGTAGTGTCCCCCCCCCCCCCCTCCAGGAGTAGGTAACAAAGGTTTAGTTTGGACTTTTTGCTCACTATTCCTCTTATAACCATAACTAGAGTTTGTTGATGACATTGATGCATATCTGTAAGCCTTTTCCTGAGCATCTAGGAAGGATTCTTGCATCCTAACAGTTCTATACGGTTGAGAAAGAGTGGTAGGACTTATCAATTTAACAGCCCTATTCAAATCATCCTTAAGTCCTCCAATGAATCAACTAATTGCATTTTCTTGAGATAGATTGACTCTAGTCAATTTACTTTCAAACATGGCTTGATAATCTTTCACAGAGCCAGTTTGCCTGATCTTCTTGATCTCTTCCATTGGGTCATTATAATCAGCCCTAAATCTTTCAACTAAAGCTATTACATATTCATTCCAAGTAGGGGGGGGGGGGGGGGGAGGGTAAGTGTATTGCCTATACCTCATAAACGATTGGTGCCACTTAATTGGTTCACCTTCAAGATGTATTGCTGCTAATCCCACTCTCTTGTCCATGGCAATGTTATCAAAGTTAAAGAATTGCTCAACCTTGAATAGCCATGATTTCAAATCATCACCAGAAAATCTTGGAAAATCTACTTTTGAATATCTAGATATCCCAGGGTAGTTCTGATAATTTGTATTGTTTCTATCTCTATGTTCATCATCAACTACTTGCTTATCCCTTGACACTCTTTCTCTTGAAGTTTCAACAACATTTATCACTGGTGAAGTTTCAATTCTGGTTCCCTCTACATGTTCCTTCAATTGGGCCACAATTTGATCCAATCTCTTCAATGAAGCCACTCCCCCAGTAAGAGTTCCCATGTCTGTAACCAATTTCTGCAACAATTCTCAAACATCAACACCTTCCATGGTGTTTTCAGTCCCTTGATCCCTATTTGACCTAGTTCCCTTCGCCATTTTTAGCCGAGAATCATAAAGCTCTGATACCAATGATAGCAGAATCACAAAAATCCAAGACTGATTTGAGTAATTCTATAGCTAGAACAGGAATTCAATGGAAGAATTCGAGTGTATAGCTCAATTGAATGGAAAAGATACAAATGATAGAGAAAGTAGAGTTCTTGTATTAAGAATCAAGTAATATGAAAGTGAATGAATACAATAGTGGGATCTACAACCACTTATAGCTAAATCTGAACAATCAACTAATAACCACTTCTAACTAACTTTCCCGCCACTGACTAATTCAGAATATCCCTCAACTAACTCCTAACTAACTGGATAGTTGACATGGCACTTAGCTAACTAACTTTTAACCAACTGAAATGATGAATAGACTATTACAATTAATCCCCAATTTCGTGTATCAAACAATCACTTTGCTTGCTATGTGAGCACGCAGGTTATAGCAGTAAAGAGAACAGACGAAGATGGTCTGAGTAAGGTATCTCCTCTATTATTTCTGCCTCTAAAGAAGAGAGCGCAGAAGAACAGAAAATAGGAACTTTCTCTCTGCTTTCTAAAAAATCCCTACATAAAACTAAATCATAGTGTAATATATAACCATGTAATGATAAAGGACCGTCTGTTTGTCTTACTTCTCCAGACTTCCTTTAAAAGATCATTATTTTCTTCACTTGTTATCCTAATATCTGCCCCAAAGCACAAGGAAATCCATTTTAAAAAAAGTTCTCTACAGTGTAAAAACAGACCCTAGCTTTTACTAAGAGGATTGAAAATTTTAATCAATATAAAAAGAGAATGAGAGTATATGTAGGTACCATATTTGGTCCGAGGTCGTTTTGCGGCTATCAGAGGAAGAGATTCCGATTGTATCCAACCGCCAGAGCACACCCAGTAAGAATCCTGCAAGACAAGCTGACAAAGATGGCGGAAGAAATTTCGGCAAAGTCAGAGAATTAAAAGGGAGTTAAGAAGTGGGTAACTCGTTTAGGAGCGGAGGTATTTAGTGGAGAATTGCATAATTTTTGCTTGTAAATCCGTCAACGTTATCTAGTTCCGCTCTGGCTCCAGCAATGGTAGCCATGGATATGAATCGTTCAAGAAGAGCAATCTTCGCGGGAGAAAGAAGAGGAAGAGACGGAAGCAATTTTGAACAGTGAAGACGGTTCATCACTTTTTTCTTTTCATAATATAAGGCGTGTCCTTTTTTTTTTTTTTAGCGCAGGGAAATTCTAAAAAACTAAGAAATATGACCAAAAATTTGAGAGAAAAGATAAATAGGTTTTCTGATCATTGAAGCCTGCCACATCAGCGGGCCTAAGCCCTGGCTTTATATAGATATATAGATGGTCAATATTGTGAGTTATAGTACTTTTACCATAATTTCTAAATATGAAAATTTTATAAATATTCTATGTTCAAATTTACGTTGATTAAAAAGTTGACTCTCAAAATTCGAACGATACCACAAAAATTGGGAAAGAGAGTATAACATATATATTACCACAAATCATCAAGAACCTAATGTCACATTTAAAAAGCTAAGCGACTCTCTTCGTCATGGAAATTTCCATATTTAATTGCACTGTGATAAGAAATTAAACATAAAGAAACTAATTTGCATTAAATGCTTAATATTTTCTTACTTTTTGAACGTTCCTTTATTTGACTCGGTAACTAAACTTTATTTAGTTTAGGAAACCCTCACCTTATTCCTATAGGAAATCGGAAAGCCTAATGTTACCTATATATATCATAGTGCACATAGTAAATTTTGTATATACACTCAATTCTTTACACAGAGCTTAGGGCTTAGTAAACCTAACGCTTTGTTCTCAGCCAAAATTTGCCGTCGAAACTAAGATGGCTTGCTGCCGGAAGAGGAAAATCTCTCAAGTTTCCAATTCCGGTCATGATCTTAATGTCACGATGTCTGAAAAAGACAACCAACAAATCCGAGCTGCGATGCTCAAGAAACGTTTTGCCAACGCAATATTCAAGTCCGAACAACAACAACTACTACTTGGCAATCATGAGTTTGATGAACAGCATCAGTTGCGTGAAGAGAAAGTGAAAGTCAAGTTGCTGAAGACACAACGGCAAAGAGAAAGAGAAGGCGCTGCTCGTAATAATGTCATAGAAAGATGGGTGGATTTTGACGATAACCTGAAAGCAAAAAGAAAGTTGTCGATGTTGACAAAGGTGCAGATGTTAAAACGTACCAGAGATTACTCATTTTTATTATCCGATGATGCAGAACTTCCTGCTCCATCAAGAGGTTCCTTATCTCATAAAGCCTCTGATGGGCGAGTAGCTTTACCACCAAGCAGCAAGCAATATTCTTCAACCAATACAGCGAGAAAGCTGCTAAATGATCGTCAAGTGCACGGGAAACCTATATCGGGAAGCAGCCAAATGCAATCGAAACTGTTGAATCAGAAATCAGTTTCTCTTAGTAAGCAAACTCAACTAGCATTAGGTCCAAATGGAAAGAGGGTTTTGACACCAGATGTCAAGAGCACCGTGCCTGCTTTGCACAAGCCAACCCCTTCAAAGTTGCAACCTTCTATTCCAAGGCAATCCTTGGTACAGAAAAAGGAAATAGTACTACAATCTGGAAAGTCAAAGGTGATGCCAAAACAAGCTGAGCCTTCATACAGACCTAAGCCGATTATGCAGAAACAGACAGTGCCATTGTCCAAACTGCCTCCTAAAAACGCAACTCGTTCTTTGGAAGATAGGCTCCCAGTAAGAAAACCAATGAGACACGACGATGAAGATGATGATGGAGCAGAAGCTATTAGTATGATCATTAGGAGGATGTTTGGGTATAATCCCAACAGATATCGGGATGATGATGATGATGATGATGATACTAGTGATATGGAGGCTAATTTTGATGACATACTGAGGGAAGAAAAACAAAGTGCGAAAATAGCAAAGGAAGAGGACGAAGAAGAACTCCGGAAGATAGAAGAAGAAGAAAGGAGGGAGCGGTTGAGAAAACAGGCAAAGAAGCAAAAGTTGAGCCATCAATGAAGGCAAATTCTTGAAAATTGCTTTTAGTTACTGCAGTAACTTTTAACATAATAAGTTGCTCAGTTTTAGGATGGATTTGAATTTCAAATTTCTATTAGATTTGTTTAGGTTGTTGAGTCACTTTAGCCTTTTGAAATTATTCTACAGATTTTCTGTTGTTAAGTTAGCTATTTAAACCCTCTATGCTTAATAAAAATTGAGAGACAATTTTCAATCAATACTTTTAACCTTTTTGTTGCACCATGTTTTAAAAAACCAACACAAATATGTTTTCCCTTGCTTCATAGATAGAGTTATAGATTCACATTTTCCTGGCTAGCACAGAGTAAGGGGGCTGAGGGGAGTTTGTAAAGGAATATCATAGTCTCCCCTTAATTTAGCAGTTGATTAATTTGTATATATTGGTTGTATTGAGCGTTGGCGCTCATTGTCCAAGCAGTTGTAACAGAAGTTTTTTAATCATTTTGCAGCTGTAGTAATTTACTGCCCCTGTTTGCCAAGCCAAATCTGAGAAAATTCTCAGGTACATGGGTACTTGTTGAGTTATTTGGTACATTAACATGTGCTGATTTGGATTATTTACATTCTCCTTACGTTTAATTCAAGTATTAGTTTGTGAATTTTCAAAAAAAAAAAAAAAAAACACATGTGGTTAGCCAGTAATATTTTATAGAACTACGTTGGGCTTGATTTTCTTGAAAGGTTTTAGTATGAGTAGGGGTTACGTAGGCTAACTTAATTTTTTCAGCCATCAAATCTATTTTCCAATTGTTTGACATTACAAAACTATAGCTAAGACCAAGTTTCTGAAACTAGTTAATTAAGTAGGTTGCGAGTTTCTTTTAATTTTTCTTTCTCTCTGTCTCTCTCTCTCCCCCATGTGAGTTGCAGAGATTGATTCAGTCTTGCTTTGGAGGAGAAGATTGGAAGAGGTGTGGATCGTTCTGATAGAAAACAATCTCCCCAGAATCGCTAACATAATGATCCTGTTTCATGCTCCTTGTACCTTCACCAAGTGAAAAGGAATTGCCCCTGATTGCTTTTTGGCTCTCTGTAATACTCCCCAAGTACTGCTTTTGTCGCTTCTCTCAATTGATAATGTGTTATCTGAGGAAATAGATGGTGATTAACATTTGTTCCAATGTCACGATGTATGTTACTGAACAATCTGTAGTCTCTATTAACTGTGGTTAGACCCCCTCGCCACGGTACCGGGGAAGTTTCTTCTCGTAGCCATGGTGATGCAGGTAAGTAACAAAGTCCGACCACATTACAAAAATCAAATAAGGAGCGCTATAAAAGTTGAAGATTTAGAGAGTACCAAAGAGGGTGCATACATAAACCAGGAGAGCTGCCATGATAGTCCAGCATACAGTTGATGTTACAATATATTTTCTCTCATGGGGTTGAAACAAATCACTGTACGGGTTGCAATGAGAACCAGATTTTCCTGGACTTCTCTTCATCAAGTACATTGGATATGCTAACAATGGAGATGGGATCTTATATCTTAGAATCTTTGTTGAATTACCTACTTTAATTTCTTGTCTAGCTTTTCCGGCACCCGCACCCAAGACTTAGCCGTCTCCACATTTCCTTGGTTCTGATGGTGAGCTTTGTGTTGATCCTCCATCCATGGTAGGTTACCAGAATAACAGAATGTAGTATGTGACCAATTACATTATTTAGCAACTGGCTGTCTGAAAAGCTGTCATGCCCACAATCATGTCCAACGCGGAGCCAGGATTTTCACCTAGGAGGTCAAATATATGAAGAAGTAAATACACAAAGAAGCCAAGAGGGTTCAACATCTACTGTATATACATAATTTTTTTTAACCTGATATATACAATAATTTTTCGTCAAGGGGGTTCGGATGAACCCCTTGGAGGCTACCTAGCTCCACCCCCGTGTCCAAGAACAAAGATTGCCCAAAATATGGTGCCTTGATCGCCCAATAAATTGGGTAAAATAACCAACTATCCAAGCAATTAAACTGCAGTCCCAATGAATGTAGCAACCAATATTAGGTCCCTGAATATATAGCTCAAGGACCTGAATGGACCCTTAGCCCAACAATGCTTAGGAATTGTATTTCGTATCTCAGCCAGCCTAAATGGAGGAGGGGCACTGGGATCGAATTCAAACTCCATCTCATTAATCTCATTGCTGCTCTGATAATCAATCTCACTTATTCCAAGAGACCCCATTTAATTAATGCTCTCGTCTAGAGTCTTCAACTCTGAACCTGTTTTGGGTTTGAGAGTAGGCTAACTTATGAACAAGATGATAGTGCCCCTATATATATAAAAATAACAAATCATGGTTATGTTACTTTTTATTTTGTTGATCTTAGTATGTAATTTTAATTTGTTCTCAAATGTGTGTGTCGGTCTAGCTACTAGCTAAATGGTCGTCATTTAACTTTCCGTTGTGTATTTTTCTTGCATGAATTGAACAATCGTTTGTCCCCTTCAAACTTATCGGCATATTTTCAGTGTTGGTCATAGTAAAAGAAAAACAAATTGTCTGGAGACTATGTATTGTCACGAAAATTGAACCACCTCCTGGTTGTCACCGCTGTATACATTTTACTAATAGGCTAAATTGAGTGCCTCTTAATCGATCTCTCTAATCTGCAATAGACTAGCAAAATCCTCTTGGATATAAATTTCATAAAATCCGATAGACTGTGAGAGTCTATTCAAACAAATGCTCTCGTAGAGAAGCACAACCATTTTACATTGATGGTAAATGTTGTGATGCTCTCTGGCCCCTTTTTGGGATTTGCATTAAGTACTTGCTGAAGTGCACGTCTACTTGATTTTGGGACCACTATTTAAAATATATTCGGAGTGCGTAAAAATTTGTATGTGTACTCATTTTAGATATACGGTGTCTAAAGCTTCATATGGATGAAGTTCTGATTTAGTCATTTTTGCTTGAATTCCAAACACATATGACTGAAATTAACCATTTTTACCTGAATTTTAACTATATATGTCTGAATCCAATCTTTCTTTTGTTTGAACTAAAGGAAAAAATGCTTCATCCATATATAACTTCAAACATTTTAAGCCTGAAAAAGACACCACATGTCTAAGTTGTTTCAAATTACAGTAGGTACATATAATTTTTTTTTTAAAAGTAGGTACAAATTAAATGGTGATGTTCAAATAAAATACCACGTGAAACTTTTACGTGGGTCTTTCTTATAATATCATTTCCCTTGTAATAAGTTTCTCCTATAATGGGTTTCCTTTTATGTGCATTGCCCTACCACAAAATTTTAAAAATTCAATAATATCAGAAATAAAAAGGTAAAGCAAAATGAAGGTATTTATAATTACTTGATTTACAAAGAATAATTAAACAACACCGCCTACAGTTAATTGCACAACGACTGCACTTTGATAGTTTAAGAAATTAAATATTTAGGAAACGCGTTAGTTCAAGAAACTAGGTTGCATTAAATTGGTTAATGTTTTTTAACTTTTGAAAGTTTCCATATTTGATTCGGTAACTCGCTTTGTTGGTTTAGGAAACTCTCACCTTATTCCTATAGGAAATCGGAAATCCTAATGCTACCTATATAAATATATTTCGTAATGCACGTAGTAAAATTTCTATATACTCAAATCTTTTACATGTACAGTGCTTAGGGCTTAGCAAACATAATGCTTTATTCTCAGTCAAAATTTGCCGTAGCAACTAAGATGGCTTGCTGCCGGAAAAGGAAAATCTCTCAAGTTTCTGATTCCGGTGATCTTGATGTTACGGTGTTAGAAAAAGAAAACAAACAAATCCGAGCTGCGATGCTCAAGAAACGATTCGCTAATGTAATCTTCATGTCCGAACAACAATTACGTGAACTTGATGAACTACAAATCAAGAAGAAAAAAAAAATCAATTGTGTGAAGAGAACGTGAAAGTCGAGTTCATGAAGACACAACGGCAAAAAGAGAGAGAAGCTGCTCGTATTGCCATAGAAAGAATAAAAAGAACAGTGGATTTTGGCGATAGCCTGAAAGCAGAAAGAGAGTTGTTGATGATGATCCGCGCTGCTTGAATTTGTTCTCAGAAAGTTAGAGTTCAAAAATGCGAATTGTTAGAAATTTCTTGAAGAGCCAAAGGTATTAAGCACTGAATTAAGTATAGTTCATTTACGTTCAATTTTTTAGTATTCAAGCATTTCACTTAGTGTAAAGAAGAAAAAGGGAAGGCAAAGTATTGATCAGTGGCTAATTTTGTTATGTAAAGAACTACGTTGGGCTTTATTTTCTTGAAAGGTTTAGTTTTAGTATTAGTAGAGGGTGCGTTGGGAACTTGTGAACAAGATGGTGTAAGTGATGTCCCTATACATATAAGAAAAACAAATCATGTTGATGTTACGTTTTATTTTATTGATCTTAGTATGTAATTTTAATTTGTCCTCAAATGAGTGTGTCCATCTAAAGATGAGAATGTTTCTATGATGATTACGACGATGATGATGATTTCATGTGTAAAAGTCCCAAGCTTATGATTTCAAGGTGAATATGAGAATGTTGAGTTATGTTCGTGATTTTCTTGATTTTTATTCATTGTTGTTGATCTCGCCTTATAATAATTGTTCCTTCAAGGTGAGATAGAGCGATGATGATTATTCCATAATATAATCCGAGGTTACCGACCTTACGTTACTCCGATGTATTTATAGCTTTTATTTGGCTCTCATGCATGCTTTATATGTATATATATATATATATATATATATATATATATATATATATATATATATATATATATATATATATGTATGTATGTATTTTCTCACACCGCGCCGCGCTATAGTCGGCCGAGCATGACACGTAGATGTGCACACCACTGCAGTGGGCATGTTATGATATTGCCCCGAATGCGGGCTAATGATGATAATACCGTGCCTTAATGGCCAGGCATGATACTATATATATGACATCGAGCCTTAATGGCCGGGCATGATACTATGTATAAGACATCGAGCCTTAATGGCCGGGCATGGTACTATATATATGTATAAAAATGTTTTTTTTTTAAAGGCCAAGCATGCATGACACCGCCTTATGAGGCATCCAGATATACATGTTATCTCTCATATTCCATGTTATCTTTCATATCTATATTATGTTGTTATTCATGCCTTACATACTCAGTACATTATTCGTACTAACGTCCCTTCCTGTGGACGCTGCGCTCATGCCCGCAGGTAGGTAGGGAGACGGATCAGACCCGTAGGTGTTCTATCAGCGGATTCTCAATAGCACTCCACTTACTTCGGAGCTGCAGTCTATTTGGTGTTATCCTTATGATCATTTGTATTCTATGTAGAGGCTTGTAGACGTGTGTGTACAGTTAGATGTTTTATAGCTCCACCGGTTCATATTGTTGTATAATATATTGGTGGCCTCGTCAGCCTTATTTTGAGCTCTTGATACTTTACTGTTAGCCTTGTCGGCTTTATGATATACGTTATGTTGTGGCGACCTTGTCGGTCCGCACATGTACATATGTGCTGAATGAGCGGATATTCCTATATTGGGACTTTTCTGCGTGCAGATGTTCTTTGAGTTATGGTTTATAATGTTCAAAGTAACGGATAAGTCAAGTGGTTCCTGGCCTACGGGTCAGAGCCCGTCATACTCCTGATAGGGGGTGTGACATCTCTAATCTGTAATAGACTAGCTAAATCCTCTTGAATATAAATTTCATAAAATCCGATAGACCGAAAGAGTCGATTCAAACAAAAATGCTCTCATAGAGTGATAGAGGCACAACCATTTTAGATTGAGGGTAAATGTTGTGATGCTCTCTGGCCTCTTTTTCGGATTTGCATTGGCCTGGTACTTGCTGAAGTGCACGTAGACTCGATTTTGGGACCACTATTTAAAATATATTCGGAGTGTGTACAAGTTTGTAGGTCTACTCATTTTGGAACAATTTTAGATATGCCGTGTTTGAAGCTTCATATCGACGAAATTCTGATTTAGTCATTTTTGCTTGAATTTCAGGCACATGTGACTGAAAATCAACCATTTCTACCTAATTTTAACTATATATGGCTGAATCAGGAAAAAATGCTTCAGCCATATATAACTTCAAACATTTTAAAGCGTGAGGAAGACACCACATGTCTAAGTTGTTTCAAATATAATTAAAGTAGGTACTTTTTTTTAAAAAAAAAGTAGGTACAAATTAAATAGCGATATTCAAATAAAATATACCCCGTGAAACTTTTACGTGGGTCTTTCTTATAATATCATTTCACTTGTAATAAGTTTCTCCTATAATGGGCTCCCTTTTATGTGCATTAATTACCCTACCAGGAAATTAAAAAAAATCAATAATATAAGAAATAACAAGGTAAAGAAAAACGAAGAAATTATTACTTGATTTAGTAGAAATAATTTAACAACACCGCCTACAGTTAATTGCACAACGACTGCACTTTGATAGTTTAAGAAATTAAATATTTAGGAAACGCGTTAGTTCAAGAAACTAGGTTGCATTAAATTGGTTAATGTTGTTTTTACTTTTGAAAGTTTCCATATTTGATTCGGTAACTAGCTTTGTTGGTTTAGGAAACTCTCACCTTATTCCTATAGGAAATCGGAAATCCTAATGCTACCTATATAAATATATTTCGTAATGCACGTAGTAAAATTTCTATATACTCAAATCTTTTACATGTACAGTGCTTAGGGCTTAGTAAAAATAATGCTTTATTCTCAGTCAAAATTTGCCGTAGCAACTAAGATGGCTTGCTGCCGGAAAAGGAAAATCTCTCAAGTTTCTGATTCCGGTGATCTTGATGTTACGGTGTTAGAAAAAGAAAACAAACAAATCTGAGCTGCGATGCTCAAGAAACGATTCGCTAATGTAATCTTCAAGTCCGAACAACAATTACGTGAACTTGATGAACTACAAATCAAGAAGAAAAAAGAAAATCAATTGTGTGAAGAGAACGTGAAAGTCGAGTTCATGAAGACACAACGGCAAAAAGAGAGAGAAGCTGCTCGTATTGCCATAGAAAGAATAAAAAGAACAGTGGATTTTGGCGATAGCCTGAAAGCAGAAAGAGAGTTGTTGATGATGATCCGCGCTGCTTGATTTATTCTCTGAACGTTAGAGTTCAAAAATGCGAATTGTTAGAAATTTCTTGAAGAGCCAAAAGGTATTACGCACTGAAGTATAGTTCATTTTCAATTTTTTAGTATTCAAGCAATTCACTTTGTGTAAAGAAGAAAAAGGCAAGGCAAAGTATTGAGCAGTGGCTAATTTTGTTATGTAAAGAACTACGTTGGGCTTTATTTTCTTGAAAGGTCTAATTTTAGTATTAGTAGAGGGTGCGTTGGAAACTTGTGAACAAGACGGTGTAACTGATGTCCCAATATATATAAGAAAAACAAATCATGTTGATGTTACGTTTTATTTTATTGATCTTAGTATGTAATTTTAATTTGTCCTCAAATGAGTGTGTCCATCTTGCTACTAGCTAATTAATTAGTAATGTCTGTCATGTCATTCTCTGTTGTGTGTTTCTTGCATCAACTTGGAACAATCGTTTGTCCACTTCAAATTTTATCAGCGTATTTCCAGTGCTGGTCATAGCAAAAAAAAGAAAAAAAATTGCTTGGAAACTATGTATCACTACTGTTGTCTCGCTAATCACCGAAATATAATTGAATTTGAGAAGATATATTATCTTTAAAAAAGGTAAAAAATAAAAATTGGGTTGCGCGATATGAAAAAGCATATAATTATGATGTATTTGGGAAAATCAAATCCAAGTAGATATCTATTATTTGATTAGATCATTGATCTCTTTTATTTCTCTTGTTTTTTTCAATATTCAATAATGCTACACACATCTTTTTTTAGGAGGTCTTCAGCCATTACGTGACATAGGAGTAACAAGTAGTAATATAACTCTAGATTTCCATTTCTATGGTACAGGATAAAATTAGCTCTCCCTGAACGCATCCTTGAGTTAAGCTTAACATGGTATTATCCTTGAGACGCAAAAATTCAATAACTTGATCAATAGAGAACAAAACTAACTAGAATATCCAAGATTATTATCCTTTGTAACAATATTTAGATAGTAAAATTTTGTACTGCCGTGTACTTTACAATAATAAGTAGGCGTTTGAACATGAATAGGGTGATATTTCAAAAAAATAAAAAGAATTATTTGAAAAAAGATATTTGAAAGTTGAAGTTGTGTTTGAACATACATTTAACTTGAAAAAATGTTGACTTTTTGTGAGAGAACTTTTTACCTTGAAAAAATGGTTCACTTGAAAGAAAATATTTCAAGTTGGAGAGAAAAATTGATTAAATGTATAACTAAATAAGTAATTATTTGAATTTTTTTTTCCCAAGAAAAGCAGATTTTTTTTTATATCCGAACAGGCCCTATAAATGATTTAGTGCCACGGCTAATTTGCGCAAATAGTCACTTTTGTGGCCTTGTATCTAAAAAGTTGGCCATTTTCAAAATTAGACCAGTGATCTGAAATCCAAAGTAGCTTCCTTGTCTGAAGTAAACAAGAGGTAGTTTTCATAGTTTAAAATTGTGACCTCCTGGTCACTTGCCAACAACTTATGGTTGCCGCCAAGGCTTCGCCTTCAATACCTTTGACTATATACAAAGTAGGAAAGAAAATTTTCTACTCAATAGTGCTATTCAAACTTATTTCTCTTTTTGAATATGGCATGTGTAATTCTCAGATAGCAAGAGGAGTTTCAGAGTTTTGCCCAACAAGGTTGATTGGACCAATGGTGCCATCATTATATTTGGATGGTAGAATTTCATGTGACAAAAAATTCAAATTGCCTCAAGGGTGTAGAAAACAGAAGGGTACCAATGATATCCGCTACAAGATGTTTGTTTTAGATTGTGTTCTTTAACTTGACCTGTTACATAGTACATACTATATAGTATATATGTTTTGGTAGAACAATAGAACTACTCAAAGTATACGATTAAAAAGCAATCAAGAGTTTCTTCTACTTCATCTAGCAGGCTAAATTTAGGCCTCAAACCAATTCTCCATATCTCATCTATAATTTTAGCATCCGTCAATTGATAGGACCATTAAGGCATCGGCACCATTGGCAAGCCAAGGATCAATCCTTTGAGAGTCGAATTTCATCCACTATGAGTCACGAAACAATCAACGGCTTGATTTGCTAGTGTTTCTAGCTGGTTGCACCGTGACACAATTAGTCCTTTTTGAGCAATTCCATTTGTGGATTCTATGAATTACGGAGCAATTGTGATACTCAGTCGATATTGAAAATTTGATGCTTTTTGTAGCAAATCACTTTGTCACTTTTTCTTTCCCGTAAGACTTAATATTATTTTGACACCTTGTATGTGGGCGATTTTCCCCAACACCTCAATAAACTATCATAAAAAAATAGTTTCAGTAAAGAATGAGAATGCTATACTTAACCGTTGTGGCTTAAAGAGATAAATTAAATAATATTTTTTGGATACTACATCACGAAAAAATTGCACCAATAAGAAGTATTTACTCCATAGAATGAGCTTACATTATTTGTCATTAACTTGTTAAACGTGAAATAGCAAAACACATTAAATTGTTGATTTTTCTAAAATACTATTCTTCATATTCGATGCAAGAAACAAAAAATGCTAACTTGATAATCGGTAGATCTAGCGCGATTTTCCATTCATCGGGTTTGGGAGAAGAGGTAGACACTCCCCCCACCCGATCCCTTTCCTACGCAGTCTATCGTTTCTAACAAGTCACAAAAGAAAAACAGAAGGAAAGAAAAAGAATCACAGTCCAAACGCTTTCCATAATAGGCACACAAGAAATCTTGGGATTCTTTTTGTAACACCCCGTATCTTGGAACTAAGTTTAGACTTATATCATTAGAGTTTTAGTGGAAAAACTGAAGGTTTGAACGTTTCGCGAAAATGGTTGATAGGCCTACTTCGGGCAGCAATAACTCCTTGATTAGTTGGGAATTTGGGAAAGTACCCTTAATGAAAGTTGTAGTATGTAGAAATACCTTTCTAACGATATAAGGAACAGGCCAATCAGAGATCGGAGCAAGGAGATATGATTGTCTCAATATGGCTAATAGTAAGGCACTTAAAATTCTATAGAATCGGCTAAGTTTTCGATACGTCTGCCTTCCAGTCAAATTTGGTGAAAATCCGTTGGGAATTTGAGGAAACTTAAAAAATGAAAGTTGTAGCCCTTTGAAATAGATTTCCAAAGGTATATTATGGAGCCCAAACAGAGCTCTGTACAAGACGTTATGTCCATTTTACCTAACACTGTGCAGAACCGACACCCGTCGCTTCTCGGGGCGCGTGAGGGCGCGTCGGAGAGCACGCGATGGCCCCTTTTCGCGGAATGATCGCGAAACTCTGAGTTTTTAGCTGTAGACTATTGCGCGATGCACCCGCATCGCGGAACCATCGCGAAACAGGTCGATTTCGGGTTAATAGTTGGGATTTCGCGTTTTAAGTTACATTTAACCTTGGGGTTTATTTTCCTAACACCCCTAGTCACGAAAAATCACCCTAAAGTCAGAGGGAACAAGTCCCAAGCCTCAAAAACCCTCCAAGGTAAGTTTTATCATGATTCTAGGTTGAATTCAAGTCCCTAATCTCTTTCTAACTTGAGTAAACCCTTCTAATCGATAGAGTTGTGAGTGGAACATTATTGTTGGGCGTGGAAACCCTAGAACTTGAATTCAAGAGGATTGAACGTCAAAAAGGTAATGTTTCTACACTCTAATCATTCATAATAGTGAATTGATGAGTTCTTGGGAGAATAGTAAATGGGTTTAGTAAAGAGAATTACACGAACTATAGTAGGGTTTTGAATTGTTGACTTGAGATTGTTATAATGATATGCGTGATGGAGAATGATGTTAATTACATCTAATTGAGATTGTAGAATCACCTAGAAGTAATAGAATGGGAATTGGGTGAAGAAACACCATTAATGGAGATTGTGGAGCTTTATGCCCACTAAGTGTTTGATAAAATGCTTAGATCACCAAAGCATGAATATTATTGCTAATATAGAATCCCTTTGGCTTATATCGATATAGATCAGAGTTGAAAGGGGTGACGAACATTGTATTACGCTCAAAGGCTGGAATTAAGGTATGTGAGGTTGACTATCTACGTTAGGGAATGTTCATGATTCTCCCTACGCCTCATTCTTCATACTTGTCAGTAATATGACTCAGAATACAATTTAGCCCTAGTTTCATGATATGTTGTAGAACTGTTATCTTCTAGGGTTGCAGTTACAGAATTCGTTCATGGTTATCAATTTGAATATCATGAACTCAGCACGTAATCTTTATAGACTTATGTATTGTTACCACATGAGTCTCAGTCTAGAAATCCAGTATGCTCAGAAACAGTCAGTGTTTTCAATTCAGTCCAGCATGACTATTTCAGTTCAGCATTGTTCATTGTTGTTATGGTCTCAGTCCTTATTAATTAACCATAATTATACATATCTGATTTTGCCCGAGGGCACAACACAGTCTTGTGTATACGTATACATGGCCGAGGCCATTGACTGACGCACTACTAGGCCGAGGCCATAGCGTGTATTTATTATTGGGCCGAGGCCCCACATATACTAACACAGATAATACAGATGATTCAGATACAGAGCAGGGAGTATTCATGTCTCTACTTTCTTACTATTATAGTTACAGTTATCAGTTTCAGTTTCAATTTCAGTATTTTATTGCTTCAGTTGCTTTACATACCAGTACAATTCAAATGTGCTGATGTCCCTTTTTATTGCTTGGGGGCCTGCATCTCGCGATCAGGCAACGATATACAGGTTGACGACTCAGCTATTTAAGAGCACGTATCAGCTACTGGTGAGCCCCAAATTCCTTCGGGGCGTTGTCAGCTATCCAGTCATTTCAGTTTATAGACAGCTTTATTATTCAGTGCTCTTAGAGGCTTCATAGACACAGTTCAGACAGTCAGATATTTATTATGTTAGCCTTGATGGCAATTGTTCAGTCGTTTTGGTTTAGCCATATTGGCTACTTTTAGATATATTTCAGATTGTCTATGTATTTCCGCATTATAATTTCAGTCAGACCTTTAGTATATCAGCATGTGTTTAGTTGTTTCCACATTCAGTTATGTTTTGATATCACATGTTGATTCAGTCAGCCAGTTGGTTCGCTCGGTCACATGCACTCAGGCACCGGGTGCCGTGTTACGTCCAGGCCCAAGTTCGGGGCGTGACACTTTTGACAGTGAAAATGCCATAAAGCGCGATCCAAGATCCATGATACGAAAGCCAAAATTAGAATAACAAAGAAAAAGACATCCGGATGCATTTCTAACTCCAACTCTTAAGACTAAAGAATTATACAATAGGAAAGATCATCTAAAGAACCTTATCTCTATCATAATAGCTAAAATAGTGGGAAAAAAGGATCACCGAAAGTGAAAATAAAAAGGAACGGTTTCTGAGAACATAGCAGAGGAATTCCAATTAGGAGAAATCTTTAACGTGAGTAATTTTGCTATGGTAGTAAACAGTGCAATACAAGCATTTGAATCTTTCGTCAACGAATTAAAGGTATCATTAAAGTTGTTTTAGTTTGTTGTTCTACGAAAGGGTCTGAGTACTTAATCATCATTTGATTATAATTAAGTTGTCTATGTACCCCTACTAATTAAACCTTTAAATGAGGATCAAGCCCTAAATAGTTCTTTTACACGACAAAAAACATTCTTACACTTTTCGATCACATAGAACACCAATCAACAATTGAAAAAAAAAAATCCTTTCAACTTATCGTCAAAATCTAGTCCTTTTTGTGCTTTCTATAGCAATCCTCGCAACATCCCTTTGGCACGGTAAGTTTAACTTGGCTTTTCCAATCTCTTCAAACAATTCCTTTTTCCATATCTCTCGTTTCTTCTTCATTTATTGTGAATATAACTTCACCTTGGCTTCTTTCATCTCTTCACCCAATTGCTTTTTCCACATCTGTTTTTTCTTTTTCATTTGTTCTTCATCAAATTCTTCCTCACCAATCAGCAACAAAATTTCTTTTTCTCTCGGGCCATGTGAGTGCAAAGACTTCTTCCCTTTATCGATTTCTTCGAGCAATTCATTTTCCCACATTTCCTTTTTCTTGTTGCAACAAGTCATCTTACATGAACAAAGTATAGATTACTATAAGTAAAAACCGAATTTTTTGGCTAATAATGAAGTGTGTAACTATAAACTTTGCGAGAACAAGTAGAAGAAGAATGTAATATATATAGGCAGGATTAAGCTTTCCTCTTCCTATCGGAAAAGGAGTTCTAAAACTTCTAAAACGTGTGTTTCCTAAATTCCATTCCTATAGGAAAAAAGAGTTCCAAAACGTGTGTTTCCTAAATTTATTAAGGTAGTGTGTAATACCAAGTTTCAATTTCTTTGTTCATTTTTTAAATAATTTGTTTAAGTGCCTATTACAATCAAATCTCTCTATAATTGCTATTCGTTCTAACATCATTTCATTATAACTGCCTGATTTTCTCCGGAATCGATTTTTCATGTTATATTCTACTTCTTTATAGCAACATTCTACCTATAACGATACACTCTTTGTAAAATTACCTCTCTATAACAGCATACTCAAATATTGTGTAATACTCTAAGATTTTGTAAGAAATATATTACGAAGAGTATCAGCCTAGTGCTACTTGGGGCGAGATAAAAGAACTATTAAGCTCTTAGACAACATTCAAGGGAAAACTATTTAATTCCCTTTTGCTGAAAGTTTGAAAAAAATTCTTTGTCAACTTAAACATTATATTATCACTAAGAGACTGAAATTTACGAAAAACATACAATTGTAGAACTCTTATGTCAAACTTGAAATATTTAAATTCTCAATTAACTTAAAATGCATATGTTCCTTAGATTTTAATTCTTCATCGGTATGGTACAATTAGTTATGGATTTATTAGTAATTTATTAGTCTTTTTAACTTTTAATTAATGAGATATGAAAATCAGTTGAGATTTTAAAATTTTACAAGTAATTTAATCTTCGAACTACAAAAAAATAATTGTTTGCGTATTTTTATTTATAACAGCTAAATGGGATCTAAACATCAAATGTCAGTATGCATACATAACACCTCACTACAACAATGATGAAATTTCCAGACAAACACTGTCATTATAAAGCGGTTTGACCGTACAATATTTAATTATCTTTATATATAACATATCAAATTTTTAAAAAATATCTTTTTAAAAACATTTTGATAAAGTTTGTCATGAGTCAATTTGGACGACATATCAGTTTGACTTTAAAATGAACTGAATTGGACGCGTCAAAATGGGCGCACCGCCCAAACCTATGTGAGTTTGTGGAGTTAATTTTGACACGCCTAATTTTAACTTATACTCCCTCTGTCCCAAAAAGATTGTCCTCCTTTCCTTTTTAGTCTGTCCCAAAAAGATTTTCCCTTTCTATATTTAGAAACAATTTAACTTTATGAGATGATTTACAGCCACACAAATATCTAAGACTTGTTTTGTACCACACATTTCAAAAGTCTTCCTTTATTTCTTAACCTTTGTGCCAAGTCAAAAGAGGATAATCTTTTTGGGACGGAGGGAGTAGTATTTAAATTTTTCTTGTAATTCAAGTAATTATTCTAGTGATCATCAGTTTTCTTTACTTCTTGTTTGTGAATTGTGATATGATTATGATCAGTCAAATGTGCTATTCGGTTATTTGCCCCTCCTTTTTGTGGAGCTTAGCTAATGCACTTAAAACGTACACTTACAAGTATCAGATGCATATATCGAATCAGTTTAATATATCTTGGTTAATTGATTTAATGAAGTAAAAATATGAATTAATTAATTAATTAACCATGATTAATTTGCTAAAACTCTATACTAAATACATGCAACCAGCATCTATTAGAGACAAGTATGAATTAATTAAACAACCCCATGAATAAGTTTTTAGCAAAAGAAACGTACCATTGGAGATATTCTACTACAACTTGTAATTTATATGTTGTAATTCCAAATCTAACAAAATTGCACGAGTACTGTAAGAACCAATGGCAGAACCTGAATTTGACTTGTAATTGTGTAAATTCCTTTTATGAACATATGTTTGTTTATCTTTTCTGTTGATATATGCTTATGAATATTTATTTATTGTTAATTGATATGCATTAACATAATGTTGTAAAGGGATAAGACTTAAAGAATTTGTGTGATTCTAGTCACGAATATAATCAAATACACATTAAGAAATGATTTTAATTTTGGTTATACATTTAGTTCGTAGATGATAATTGGAAACTTTTGTGACCTTTCGATTTTACACTAGATGTGAAACCTTTATGAAAATTGATTTGCTTGAATGTATATATCACATGCTTTTACTTTAAGGGTAAATATTGATGAGTAAAAACTTGCTTAATTGTCTCATTCAACAGATATGGCATCTAAGAGCATCGTTGCTGATTTAAACAAGGGTGAGAAACTAAATGGTGAGAATTACGATATCTGGAGTCGTAAAATGTGGTATGTACCGGAAGAGCAAGATGCTCTGGAAGGTATTAATCATGTTTTGATTCACCCAGAAGAGGGTAACGCTACCCAACACAGAAGAGATCTAGAAACTTACAATGCGTGGAAAAAGAAAGATTCTACTGCACATGGAATTATTGTGAGTTCTGTTGTTGATGATCTCATTCACGAATGTGAGGAATACCCTACTGCTCATGCTATGTGGGCACACTTACGACAGACATATGGGGGTACTACTGTGAGCCGCCTTAGACAGCTGACTATCAAATTTGACACTTACAAGAAGCGTCATGATCACAATGTCAAACAACACCTTAGGGTGATGTCTAACATGATTGCTCAACTCAAAAGTGTTGGTCATGTTCTCTCTGATGATCAGCAGGTTCAGGCAGTGATCCAATCTCTTCCCAATAGTTGGGAACACTTGAAGGTTAACTTAACCCATAATGATAGCATCAAAACTTTTTCTGATGTTGCCCATCATGTTGAGCTTGAAGACGAGCATCTTGGTACTGCCAAAACTGTATCCAGTGCCTATGTGGCAGAATCAAGTGGCATAAAGTCTTCTGGTTTCAAGCGCAAGAAGAATTGGAAAAATGACGGAAAGGGTAAGGAGATCGGAGAAGGACCCTCCAAGAAAAGGAACAAGCCAAATCCTAAGAAGGGAAAACAGTTTTTCAAGAAGAAAGACAAGAGTAAGATGAAATGCTACAACTGCCATGTTTTGGGGCATTTTGCTCATGAGTGTCCCGAGCCGAAAAAGGTAGCATTTCAAAATGCTTCTCTAAGTGCTACATATGTTTCTAGCATTGTTTTACTAACTGAATCTTATCTCGTGTGGATTGTAGACTCAGAGGCCACCGACCATGTGATTCGTGATCGAGAAACATTTGTGGAGTTTCGTCGAGTCTCACCTGGATCAAGGTGGATATATGTAGGAAATAATGCAAAGCTTGAAGTCAAAGGGATAGGCACTTGCGTGGTGGCCGAACTTTGATGTTGCATGGCGTCCTATATGCTCCAGAGATCCGACGTAACTTTGTATCTGTGTCTGTTCTTCTAGATCTAGGTTTTGATTTAAATTTAGTCGCAATGGTGTTAGAATTACTCAAGACAATATTTTTTATGGTTTTGGACTTCGTTATGATGGTTTTATCGTTTAGATTGTAATCCTTCAACTTATGACTATTATGTTGACCTTTGTGCAATGACATGTTATTCTAGTAACAGTGATGTTGATGTTATTACATGGCATGCAAGATTAGGTCATATAGGGCAGGACCGGATGAATATATTGACAAAGGAAGGGCATTTAGGTCCTTTCTCCAAAATTGAAATGCCAACTTATGAAAATGGTCTTGCCGGAAAGATTACACGTAAACCATTTGGGAAGGCTAAGAGAGCAGATTCCCCATTGCAATTAATTCATTCTAATATCTGTGGTCTAATGAATGTGAGAGCAAGGTCTGGTGCTATGTATTTCATTACGTTTATTGATGATTTCACGCGTTTCGGTTACGTCTATTTGATTTCTCACAAATCTAAAGCGCTTGAATGTTGTAGAAGATATATGAATGAAGTTGAGAATCAATTGGATAAAAGTATAAAGACTTTAAGAACCGATAGAGGCTGTGAATATTTATCAAAACAGTTTGAAGAATTATGTAATGAAAAAGACATTACCAGGCAGTTAACTACTCCTCACACACCTCAATAAAATGGTGAAGCAGAAAAGAGGAATATCACATTATTAAACATAACAAGGTCAATGATGGCGCAGGAAAATTTACCTATCTCTTTTGGGGGAGATGCGTTATTGACTGCGGCCTACATAATAAATAAAGTGCCTTCTAAATCAGTTACTTCCACTCCCTATGAGCTATGGGCTGGTCAGAAACCGAACCTGATTGATCTATGACTTTGGGATTGTGCTGCATATGTAAAAGATCATTTTGGTAAGTTTGGAAAACAGATTCCAAAAGGGAAGAAATGTATCTTTATAAGATACTCAGAACACTCCAAAGGGTATGTGTTCATTGGTGAATTAAAAGATGGGAGTACAACTGAAATTGAATCATAAGATGTCACATTTCTAGAGAATGATTTTCCCAAAAACGGCGAAATAAAGGAAGGAAAGCCTCTTTATGAAATATTGAATTCAGATGACCAGACAATGTCTTCAGACATGTTTGATAGTTAAATAGATCAAAGATCGGTTCCTGATCCAAGTGGGAGTTTTGAATCCCATAATCCTATTGAGGAATCTGAACTTCAATTGCTTAAAAGTACTAGAAAAGGTATACCTAAACGATCACATGAGATTGAAGATTACGTTTTCTTGGTATCTCCCACAGAATTGGATGAGCCTAATTCTGTGACTGAGGATTTGGCAAGTCCTGGAAAAGATGAATGGATGAAAGCAATGAAAGAAGAATTGGAGTCCATGAGAACCAACAAAGTCTGGGATCTGGTTGACCTTCCTTCTGCGCGTAGAGATATTAGGAACAAATGGGTTCTCAAGGTTAAACGTAAAGCGGAGGGGTCAATAGAAAGATACAAGGCACGATTGGTCGTAAAAGGTTTTACCCAACAAGCTGGAATAGATTATGAGGAAAACTTTTCACCAGTTGTTAAGTTTACCTCAATTCGGTTACTTTTGGCTATTGTTGCACGTCTGGATCTAGAGTTACACCAAATGGACGTCAAGACAGCTTTTCTCAATAGAGAACTATATGAGGAAATATACATGGAACAACCTGTAGGTTTCATCGTTAAAAGCCAAGAAAAGAAAGTCTGCAAATTAAAAAGATCTATTTATGGCCTGAAGCAGTCTTCAAGGCAGTGGTATTTGAGATTTCACAAAGAGGTAATTTCATATGATTTCACCATGATCGATGAAGACCATTGCATCTATGTGAAGTAATCCAATGGAATGTTTGTAATTCTTTCCCTTTACGTGGATGATATTTTATTAGCCAAAAATAATTTGGAGTATGTGAAAACTATCAAGTCATGGCTTTCAAAGTCATTTGACATGAAAGACATGGGTGAAGCGGATTATATATTAGGGGTTAAGATCCAAAGAGATCATTCTAAGAAGTCTTTGAGTCTATCTCAAGAAACTTATATAAAGAAAATTTTGGAACGCTTTCGAATGAATAGTTGCAAACCCATGGATACTTCTATATCAAGCGGTGAGACTTTAAGCCTTGAAATGTGTCCAGAGATTGAAAAAAAGAAAAAGAAGACATGTCTCGAGTTCCATATTCTAGTGCGGTCGGGAGCTTGATGTACGCTATGATGTGTACTCGTCCGGACATTTGTTATGCCAAAAGGTCTGGTTAGCAGGTATTAGTCTAATCCTGGAAGGGATCATTAGAAAGTTGTGAAGAGGATCTTTAGGTACGTGAAAGGGGTTGTTGATTATTCACTATGTTATAGTGGAAATGATTTACACTTGAGAGAATATACAGATGTTGATTGGAGTGGTAACCGGAACGATAGAAAATCGACATCCGGTTATGCTTTCTTACTTAATGGTGGTGCTATTTCATGGAAAAGTAAGAAACAAACTTGCACAGCTCTTTCAACTATGGAAGCTGAGTTTGTGGCTTGTGCATCTGCAGTACAAGAAGCTGTTTCGTTAAAAAGATTCTTTGAGCATTTGGGCATAGCAAAGAATTCTCAAGGATCAATGATTTTACATTGTGATAGTCAAGCGGCTATTGCATACACAAAGGATCCTAAGTATCACAGCAAAACCAAACACATTGACATCAAGTATAACTTTGTAAGAGACACAGTAGCAAGTGGAGACGTAACTTTACAATACATACCTACGCGAGAAATGATAGTTGATCCTTTTACAAAGGCGATATCTAGAGACTTGTTTGAGAAACATGTTATGGCTTTTGGTCTGCATAGGACATAATTATATTTCTGTATTATAAAATGACTTAGTTGTTATGATATGTTCATCAATATTCTACTCTTGAATTTGTGTTCATATCTTATATGCGTGTGATGATGTAATTTTATTGATAAAGTGTGTCGAACATGTCGCGAACACTACAAGAAAAAGTCTTATCTGCGACCAACAATTAACGACGGGTTATAAATCCGGTCCTAAAAAGTATAGGTATAGGGATGAGAATTTTTTCTAGTCTATAATTCCCCAATAGTTGGCGAAGATACTACTTCTAGTCCCTAAAGATATGCATATCTGGTCCTAGTAGTAATACTTGAGCGGGGACAAAAAGCGCCACTTATTTATATAAAAAAAATAAAACACCTAAAGTTAAACACAAAAAAATTGGGCCGTTCATATATCTCCTATTCTCCTTCATCATTTTGGGGATAGATCCAAAATCTTGTTCATCAAAAATACCTAAAATTTCAACTCTCAGGTAATTATTTACTCTTGCTACTGGTTATTTTGTTGTTTCCTCAAAAATACTGAGTCAACCCACTCCTTCCTTCCCAGCAAAACCCTATAATCCCCATGCGTTCACACATTCAAAAATTCTATTCATATAATAAGTCAAATTCGATAGTCAAATTTATACTAACTCCATATTGATTTGGAAATTCCAATTTCAATTTAAGAAAATAAAATGGCATCAGAGATCTAGGTGGTTGAGGAGGTGGAATAATAAATGTCGAATCATCATCGTCTTCAATGATGGTTAACTGCGGCGGCGTTGAGGAGGATAATTTAAGAAACGATGTGTATGTGGCAGCGGCGTTGTTGGATATGGAGAAATTTCAGAGATTGGCATTTCTGATTTCCTTATTCTAATGTCGTTTCGGTGAGATCTTTTGTGCATTCTTTGTTTCTTCTCTCTATTTGTGGGCTTTTTATGAATGTGGGCTTTCTCTTCAATTTGTTGTTGGATGCTCTTTACGATTTTGGGTGCTTCTTTAGCTATTTTCTCTTCATTTTTCAACAGATGAATGCTTTACCTATTTTTTCTTATTTAGAGTGTTTATTTTAGAGCTCTCTCGTTTCGTAGATATGTATTTGAACTCTTTCTTTCGCTAACATGAGCAAGCGTTAAGGTTTTACCTTCCAGTTATTCTTCAAATTCTGAGATAATCCTTACTTATGTGGTGACAAATTCAAGAATGATAAGTTTATGCTATAAAATTTACGCTATATGATTTGCGAAAGTTGAGAATTTGTAGGATCTATTTTTTCTTGGTATGGGATCTTGTTTAAACCCATCAATTGATGATACTAATAGTGCAATTTTACTTAAATATCCTATTTTTACTGAACTTTGTTGGGTATAAGAGATTATCGTTGGGATTGCAATCTGTTCAGTTGTTGGTTTCTACACTTACAAAATGTCTCGCGTATGGTATACTTGCAGGAATCATCCACCTATATTAGCTGAATTATATCAAACCAAGGGCTGAATATGATTCTGCAGGACATGGACTATAAAGAAAAAAATAAAATAAGAATGTCGCATTTTCTTTTCAAAAGACTACTTAAATACTTTCTGTCAAATTGCAACATTATTTCAACTATGTTAGGAGTTTCTCATGTGGTGTTTAAATTCTATGAAATTGTCGGTGAAAAAATATTGGAGCTATACACATTACCCTTGTGCTATTGACTTCACAAATATAATGCCTTATTTTTAAGCTCACATGTTATCTGAATCATGCCTCTTGCATAAAAAAATACCCAATAAGTAGTTTTCTAAACATTGAGTCATTTTAATCTTTGTGTCGTTATCTGTGGTAGATGATGTAATGAAACGACCCGCCAGGTCATTTTGGTAATCAAATAACTGGTAATAATGCCTCCAAATAAATGATTGTATTCAATATTTTTGGATTTTGTTGTCCCGAAGCACAAAATTTATGGCCAGGAAACTATTGCGTCTATCGTTGGAGCTGGTGTGTATGGAAAATCTATGTGTAATTCACAGAGTTCATTTCATTTCTCACTGTATGTTTATTGGTTCACTCTAACTTATGTATTTAAGAGATTTACATCCTTTGTAGTGAGTACCTGACATTGAAAGTAGGACGTGTTCACACAAGTGTAGTTTTGGATCTGTTCTCTAAGTTGTCATCATAATTGGTAGCAAGTGTGAAGAGTTCACCTGCCTTCGATCATTGGTTAGATAACCATTTATCTCACAATTTTCAGTAGAAAATAGTTCTCGCTCTAGTTAGCTATTTAGCTTTTCATTATTAAGGTCCGAACTATGACGCCCAATAGGTTCCTTGTGATTTTAAGTTTGGAACCTTCAGTATTTTAAAGGTTTGGAATAAAGCATATAGATAGAGCTACTTTATGAAGAGTTATGGAACTATTAATGTTATGCTGGGCTGATTTAATATGTAGGTTTCTTGAATGTTGTAAAATTTCTATGTTAAATACGAGGTTCAGGTTTGTGATCACAAATAATGAAAAGTCGCCTACACAAAATTAGGTTTAGATTGTTATGCTATGTTTGTTCTTACTATCAGCCTCATTTTTCTTGCTGCAGGAATTCCAGGTTGGTTCATTATCTTGAACAGATATAGCACGTGTGATCTAAATATTAGTTTCAGTCCTTCCTAAAATATAATGTTCTTATTCTTTCTCTTATTCATCTGGTCATATTATTGCTTCAGAGTGTATTGCTCATTTTTTTTCCAGTTGCAATTTGTTTCTTCCTATTTTTGATGCTATCTTATATCCGACCCTTCTTGCTATTATAGCAGCCTATCATTTCCATTACTATAGTGTTTGTCAATAAAAAGGAAATAATCAGCTAAACTGCACACGATATAATATGGATACGATTTGAAACCTTGTTCCTTTATTATATGTACATGGTGTCAAGGTGAAGATCTCTTCTTTCACTTAGTGTAATATATATGAAGAAGATCTGAATATAGGTTGTGCCTGCTTAATGTGCATTCAACCATATGATGCGTTGTGATATCTATTTAATTTCCCTTTCTTAGTGCCTGGGTTCTAAAATAATACTTTCTGCACTTTTCGTGGTAGCTAGCCACTGCAGAATCAGCCCTGTTACTATGCATCCATCTACTTTTATCCTCCTCCCGGGGTCACTTTAAACATGTTTTAGATGTTTAACAGGTTCAGCAGCTGGGTAATTTCCTACTCATAGAAATTTCTCCTCATTCTAATGTATTTCCCGTAGTATCATTTACTTGTATACCTTTGCAGTTTTAATACAACCAGGAACAAAAAGTTTCAATCGTCTCTTTGTTGGGATAAGGCTCAACTTGACTCTTTATTTTTTCTTCTTCATCCAGTAGCACAAGTATTTACAATGTCTAAACTTGTTCAGCTAAACTTAACTCCTTTTCTTTTCTTCTTCACCCTGGTAAGCATAGGTTTTTTTTCTTCTCATGTTTGGCAAGAAGATACTGGTGCACTGCAGGTTTTAGGGAATATATTGAAGAAGTATATGCTGCATATGATCAACACAAACTAGAGACCATGGTAACTTCTCTTTTCTTTATCATCTTAATTTAGTTTTAACGTATGGACGACCTATTATTCTAGCATCTCTGTTGAACTGCCATCTCTTTCTATTTTTCATAGAGGTCGCATCTTATCAGTTTCTTTTCATATGTCCTTTTTCCCCTAAGGCTATATTCATTTTAAGTTTCTTTTACCAACTCTTTTATATGTTTTTCTTTTTGCTCTGTTGTGACTTTACTTTAATATTTTCAAATAAATGCTTCTTAACGCGTATAACCATTTCAGTTCTAGGTTAAAGATGATGTTAGCCATAGACAATAATTATTTTTATTTGAGTGGAGACATAAATGAAGAATAATTGGAGGTTTCATTAGATTGTGTAATGCCCTTTGTTTTCAGCTCTTATTTATGTAATTTGCTTGATGTCTAGCTCTCAAAATAGTTTGGTTATAACGTTAACAGGTTTAGTTTTTCCTGTAATCTTGAAATGTGTAATTGGACTATATATGAAAATGGAATTCTTTAAAGGAGAAGAAAGATACAGTATCCAGATTTTTCTATCCAATATGTTATCTTTTAGATACAATCCGATCTTTATAATTTTCTAAAGAGATTTGACTTTACAATCCGATTCTAGACTTCTGGTTTGGTTATGGAGATATGCTCAGTTAATCTGAAGCTACACTTTCATATATAGAAGACACCTTTGGTTACTTAGAACATTTCTTTAAATACTTGAGCTCAATAGTCTAGCCATGTGGTTTTGGTTAAACCAATTGAACGGGTAGTAAAAATTTATGTTCAAGTGTACCTTCTCCGTGTTAAAATTCCACTTTGTTTCTTGGTGAACTCTGTTATTTCTAGTCTTTCCCCCGACAAATTGCGTTAAAGCTAAAATTTATGTTTTAGCTAATAGATCCACGTAAATTAACTAATTTTCTTAGTATATTATTATTCCTTATGAAATTTATTATCATCCTATGCTAAGAGGGAAAACCAATAATTAGCTAAAAGTAGTAGGAAATAACAATCTCAGTTAGAAGCAAGTCTAACTAGTAATAGTAAGCAATCAAGCATATATTCTGAGCGTTGTAATTTGTTCTTTAGCTTATATTTACCCTTTAGCTTTGTTACTAGTCAATGTGTGAACTTATTTCATTCTATTTAGTCTGTGAATTCAAGATCTATAGATCTTTATGCATAATGGAGAACTGGTATTATGCATAGATTCAGCTAACATCATTTTAGATTAAAGTTTAGTTTGGGGGAATCCTAAAAAGCATTGTGTATCGGGTTTTTTTATGCTCACACGTCACTCATCCATAAAATTTCTGTTTGTATAACAAAGGGGTCAATTGATTGTGATGAAAAGGAAAAGAATGCAGCGGAAACATTGGATAAAGTTAGAAATGCATTATATTCTTAATCCATGCCTTTCCTTACAATTTCTTTAAACTAATCTACCACTGACTTAGTAACTATTGTTGCTGGTGTAATTATAACTTACTTTTAACTTTGTACTCTTGTTTAACTAGCTATATCAAAAGAGAGTATTAACTAAATATGGTCATTTTCTAAATCCTTTTTGCTATGATTGGCTATATTGTTACTAGTTCAGAACGTGTTTGGTATATGCAATGACGATGTTTAACAATTATTCGACCAATTTTTAAAGTCGATATTGGTAGTTTCTATTAAGAGATTTTCTTAATTTTGTTTACAGGTTCTGAAGACTCGAGTCTATAAAGTGAAGATGCAAATTTTGAAGACTTTCTTACGAGTCAATTATCATTTTGCTAGGAGTGTTAGCCTGAAGCTTATGCTATTTAGGAATATATATATATATACACACACACACACACTTATATTTGGCTGGGGTTTTGTGTAATAATACAATGACTAATAGGCTACTTTATTTGCTTTTTCTAATTAATAACAGAAGTATGAATGAAAGAATGGTACTTTCTTATGACGTTGTTTATAAATGTTAGATTGTATCACAAATTGTATGATAGTTTGTAATGAAGTGTGACAGAGGATCATAAAATCATGTGTTCGGTCCTTCATACACTTCCAGCGACCAGATGTTCTGGTCGTAAATAAGTATAGCCAGCTCATATATTTGATGCTGAAATCACTTTAAGGACAAGAAATCTGTTCGCTGAAATATTTTTTGGGACCAGTAAATCACTGGTCGCTAAAGGTGTTTAGCGACCAGTCATTTAATCTTGTCGTAATTGACCTTTAGCGGCGGAGCCTATAGCGACGGGTGGCGACCAGATTTTTCTGGTCGCTATTGACCATTAGGGACCAGAAGTAGGCTTTTAGGGACCATTTTTCCCTTCGCTAATGGCCATTTTTCTTGTGGTGGAAATTGGCTCTCTCACACTAGCAATCGCTTCTTACGTTGAGTAACGTGAAGAGATGAGTTCCACCACCATGTTATGACTTGTTTGTAAGCCAGATATGAGTTTCTCTAAGAAGATGGATTTGAGGATCATTGAAGAGAGAAGCTCAGGTTAGAGATCTGGAGGTGTCTAGATCAAGATCTGTACGGTGTTGAATAAGTAAATGAATGAGACACACGTGCCGCTAGAAGGTGAGAACACCGTATCACGTGTTTCATACCACATGTGCTAAGCGACCAATGGGTTAATGGAAGAATGGATCCCTGCTTTTTCATTGTGTGAGACCCTGAAAAGTTACATTAACTTTTCATTAGAATACCCTTTGACCTTTGAGTGTTTCTTGAAGTTTCAATCAGTGTTGCTACTTTAGCATGTCACTAATAGCCATGAGTGATTCGGCAATGCGGTGCATGTCTAGGAAAGTAGTTCATCTGAAATAGATAGATTCAAGTAGAAAGGGAAGACAATTAAAGAAATTAGTAATTTAACTTGTATTCACAGGCCGGCCATTACATTTACCATAAGGGTATAAAGTGTAATTGTGGATATAAAGTTAAACATGAACTCGAGTTCACCTCTATAGAGGACGAGGGATCAGATAACTAGCTACTGGTGTAGCGGATGAAGTCTGGAGTATTGCGAGTAATAAAATTCTCATGCTAGCTAGCAGTGAAACTTTTCACATGTGATTGAATTCCTACATGGAGCTCTTGTAAAACCTTAATAGGTGTAGCTCTTGATGCTTGCAGGTCGCACGAACTATTTGTCTGTATGAATAGCGTGTGTTATTGACATGGTATTGGTTTGTGTCTAGTCCACCATGTGGGAAGTGGGAGATGTTGGATATTCAGGTCTGGGTCGCCCATGTGGACTGACCCGGCCCGTTTTAGAAAGGATAATTATTGGGAGAAGTTACATTATAACTAAAAAGAAAAAAAATAATAAATAAATAAAACTGCTCCTAAACGTGGATACAAGAATGGAACGGTTTCTTTGAAAGGCGGTTCTTTTTTTTTTCTTCTCCTCATATAAGGGTAACAGTTCCTATAGAGAATGGAACTTACAGAAAAGAAGCAAAAATCCTTTCTGTTTCTTCTTCCTCAAAAACACCCAAAAGGTGACATCTAGTTTTTGAAGAATACTCCGTTTCCAAGAGAGATGAAGTTCGACTTGGAGCAATTGTTTTGGTGGTGAGTTCAACTATTTCCTCTGCAATCGAAAGGTACACAATTCGTTGTTGACTTGCCCCGATATTGTTTTCTAACAATTAGAAATGTTATTTTATGTACATTTCTGGAGTTCATCTTTAACCAAGTAGGCCCGCGTGCTCAATTGCACTATAGCTATCTCAAGAGTAGATTTCATGATGGATTATCCTCTATTTATCTATTTTAGTCTAAATTTGCTACACCAATTTCTTCATGTAAATACCACAATAACATATTGTTAAGGGAATAATTATAGGTTTTCTTCTGTTATGCTCTCTGGGATATAGTCCAGAGTGCAAGGATTTACTGAAGAAGGCCTTTGACTAAACAGTTTCTCAAAGTGTCTGATTGCGGCCTTAGATATTTTATCATTATCTTCTAGCCAGTTGCCTCTATGGTATTTAATTCTGTGAAGCTGGAGTCTCCTTCTTTTATCCTTGATGAAATTATGGAAGTAGCTACTGTTACAATATCCTTCCTCAAACCACTTGACATGAGCTTTTTGTTTGAGGAAGGACTCTTGCATTGTCATCCACTTGACATATTCTGCCTGAGCCTTATTAAGATCAGTCCTAGATTTCTCAAAGCTTTGGACAATATCCACCTCCTCAAGCCTTAACACCTCATCTTCTCATTCCTCCAACTTTTTAGTATACATTGCCAATGTCCTTTTGGACCACTTGCTAAGTCTCATTCCAAGATATTTAAGTCTCTGTTGAAGGATCCACATCGGGTTACCATCGACATGTGTACCCCAAATATCTTGAACAATATTCGCTTTTGATTTGAGTAATATTTGAAAAGAAAACTTTCAAAAACAAGTCACAGTAATTTTCCCAGCTGTCGGCTATTTCCTTCTGCTCTTCGTAGAGCAAATGGCACAAGGATAACCATTAAACTTGTGTTTAAGGTTTTGATTGCACCAACCACCGAGTTTTAAATGCGGATTTAAGATTTTTATTATGTATATCTGAGGATCTAAGAGATAAGAGAATATTAGCATTGCATTCATTATTCCTTTATACTCCTTTGGTCCAAAAATAAGTGTCGTCCTAGCAAAAAGAATTTGTCTCAAAATAAGTGTCGTCACCTGAGGAATTCAAGACTAAAATTGGCAAGTGTTTCCAACTATGCCCTTAGCATTAAAGAAATAGTCCTCTTTAATATTGCTCAATTCTTAAAAACATTTAATAAATTGAGGTAGTTTAGTAGACTCCACATCATGTTTATTGATTTCTTAATGGGCGTTAAGAATAGGTAGGGATGACAAGATTTGAACCCGTGACATTTTTTACCGAAAACAAAGGCGCTACCAAACTGCGCTACACCTCTTTCAAACGAATCCATTCGATTCTAAAAAGGATTACTAATCCTTAAATTTTCGAGGAATCCTTCATCGGTGGTTGTGAATGAATGATTTTTTCAATCTTTTCGACCTTGGTTTCATAGGAGCAAGTCGGAAAGATTGAGAAATAGAACCATCTGATTTAATTCGTTCTCAATGGCCACGCGAATTTGATATGACATTGGAGAAGCAACCCTTTATCAAAAATTATATTATTATATTATTTTTAATAATAAAAGGGGTTCCAACGATAAGATTAATTTGTCTAACATATATAATAATAATAATAATAATAATAATAATAATAATAATAATAATAATAAATAAGACGAATAAATGAGTTCTTTTTTATTCTGCATCTTCACGTGACTCAATAGGATAGATTGACCTATTTCATACTTCTATCATTTCCACTGAAAAAAAAGGTAGAGCATATAGATATTCCTTCTGTCTCAAATTACTTGTCGTCCTTATTAAAATTATACATCTAAATATACTTGCCATTTTAACTAACCAAGATACAAGTAAGTAGGTTTTTTCCCATTTTACCCTTTGTATGAATAACAACATTGAAAATGGAGTAAAATAGTCAAAATGATATTCTTATAGTAATGCTTTCTTATGGATAAAATAGTCAAAATGCTACCCCTTTTTAATATTTTCTTAAGTGGCGTGTAAATAAAAAAACGATAACTATGTTGAGACGAAGGAAGTAGCAACCAATTTAGCAATAACTAAGAAGGTGCAATGTTTCTAAACCATAACTTTCCCAAAAGTAAATTATCAAGACAGTTGTGCTTTTAATGAGAGCTTCCTTGTACGGTTGAAATCTCTCTACTCAAAAAAGAAGAAAAACATTGTCTACACCCAATAAATATTCCTTTCTTCTTTAAATATAATTGGAACCTTTTATCAGCAATATTGGTCTCATAGTTGGGTTAATCAGATATCATCATTTAATAAATATTGGTTCTATACATGGAGCGTGGTGGAGAAAAGATAATTCTCAAACCAATCCGAATATCAAAGAATTTTAATGAAGAAAAAGAAGCAATATTACTGAGTCCACCAACTCGAATGTTTCATGAGCCTAACTACAATGTTTACATTGTAGCTATTATGGGCTGGAAAGTACCAATTGAGGTTGATGCCATCAAAGCTGAAATACAACGCAAGTTGCTTAAACACCCACGCTTTTCTAGTTTGCAAGTAATTAACAAAAGTTTGGTTTACAGAATAGTTCCCTTACAAATAATCTGATTGTGTTTTTGCATTGTTAATTCATATTGTAAATCTTAAATTAAACTTGTAGGAAAATTGATACTGGTTTGTGCATTTAGCACAAATAAGGTACTATTTCATCTGTTCCATTTTATGTGACACTTTACTATTGAAGATTCAAATGCGTTTTTAGTTACCATATTTTAAACACTTCTTTAATATTTTAAATTATTAACTATTGTGACTTACATTACTTTTTCTTTAATTTGAAAAAAGAACTTGACGATTCTTTGTTATTCACCGAAAATAAATTTGGCCCTCGTATTACGATTGTGTCACTTAAAGTGAAATGGCTGAGTAAACTTTAAGCATATAGAAAAGTGCTTGAGTCATGTCGGGTGCATTATTGTATCTGATAAGGCAGAAGTTACTCTGCAACAATAAAAAATTGTTCCCTTGACAAAAATTATTAAGTAATGACGAAGTCAGGAACTAGCGTACAAGTTGCTTTAGACAGCTATCTACTATCATGTAGTTTTGGCACTTAATTCAGTGTCTAGCTTATATGTAATGACAACTTAAAATATATCAATGTTATCTAGTTTATTATAGCAGGTGGGGTTCAGGCCAAACAAACAACCTCTTGCAGAAATGTAAAGTAAGGTCCAACCCTTCCCTGAGAGCTTAATGCCCCAACTAATTATTATTTGTAGTTGTTTTTCTAAATATATGGCCAGATAGTACCGTAACATCTTTAATTATAAGGTTGATGTATAAAATTTAAGTTGAAGTTTCCAATTTGCGTTGAAACGTTAATAGGTTATGGACGAGAGTGATGGAAGAGGAGAAATGAGATGGGTTCCCACGACAGTGAACATAGATGATCATATCATAGTGCCCCAAATCGCCGATGATAAAATGGATACTGACAAATTGGTCGAGGAGTATATATCAAACCTAAGCACCACAACTATTGACATGTCGAAACCTCTGTGGGATTTTCACACCCTTAATGTGAAAACCTCACAGGCTAAGGCAACTTCAATTAGCCGTATTCATCATTCTCTTGGGGATGGAGTTTCCCTCATGTCCCTCTTACTCTCTTGTTTTTGGACAATTTCTGATCCTACTTATCTGCCGACACTCCTAGTTTCATCTTCTTCTAAGGACAAATCAAATTTGTCAATAAGCAATAGAGAAGATATTTGGTCGTCGATATGGCAATACCTCGTAAAGTTGTGGTTGCTCATCAAACTTTTATTCAATACAGTTGTGGATGTTTTGCTGATTACAGCGACAACGCTCTTCTTGAAGGACTCTCAATCACCTTTCATGGTTGCACATAGGTCCAATCGTCAAAGATTTATCTATCGGACTGTTAGCTTTGACGACATTAAATTTGTTAAAAGTGCAACAAACACTGTAAGTATATACTCCATCTGTTTCATTTTGTCACGGTGGGCAAATATGATGGGAAAGAGATTTGAACTATATGCTATTTTAGAAACTTTAAGGGTCAGATGACATATTTTCTCTCCTGCTCTTATTCATTTTAGCCTCAACTAGCATCCGCTTTTTTGGTGTACTCCCTACGTCCAAATTGATGTGGTACAATCTGATTGGGCATGGAGTTTTTTTAAAATATAAAATTTTTGAAACTTGTAGTCTAAAATAAGATTTAGACATTTGTGTGAAATAAATCGTCTCATTAAGTTGTAAAGTTCTAATTTTAGAATTAAATTACTTTTAATATTGAAATGTGACATTATTTTTAAAATTAATTAAGAAAAATATGTTACATAAATTGAGACGGGGTGGGTGGATATATATATTTCCTAGGGTGCTCCAAGCCTAGGCAATAGTGCAGAGCCAAGTTGACACATCAAGTCCTTGACAGCAAGTTATTGTGATGGACCTTCCCCTAAAATTGAGTTAATTTCATGTGATCGCTGACCACGTATTAAATATTATGTACAATAATAAACTGAGATAATTTGGCTGTACGTAGCTGACAGCCTGCCACATCGCACCCACCTAATTGATGATTAAGGGGGTCCAAGATTGATCTTACTTTGATAGCTTAATCCCCATACATATAGTTCCTAAATAAATATAGGGCATTTTATGCCTGTGTAGCAGTAAGTAAATCTTTCACGAAACATAGGAGTTTACTCTTAAGATCCTAAATTATTGCAATGAGTGTCATTAGATAGATGCAATTTTCCATCGTAAAAATTTAGAGGACAAAAATGAAATTCTGATTTTGGAATATTGTTCGGTAAGTTATGTGCATGACTGCCTTAATCTAGCTAGTAGTAGAATTTCCTGAAGAAACTGGATTTTGAGTGCATTTCTCTATTTCACCAGTTTATTCTATTTTGAATTTTGAAAGTAACTTTATTTCACTGTTTTGGCCTTTATGGCTGGGACCTAAGCCCCTTTTTGTATTCTTCTCTTGTAAATTTGGACAGTTAATGACGATATACTGGGGATAACACAAGCAGCTTTATCCCGTTATATCCACCGAATATACAGTGATTAAGCTCCATATTTAGCTCAATTTTAGAAATGTAATTTTATGTACAAAGTTGAATTTCTGGAGTTCATCTTTAATTTTACAAAAGACTTCATGCTCAATTGCACACTCTAGCTACACAAATTTTAGATTTCATGATATCCTCTCTATTTATCTCTTTTTGTCTAAATTTGCAACCCATATTTTCCCTGTAAATACCACAACAACAGATTGTAAAGGGTATAAGATGTATTTCATCACAATAAATAAGTAAACAAACATAATAGATAAATCGATGTATCTTGCCCAGAACTCAAAACCTATAAATCATGTTAGGGGAGAGTCAAAAGGGTACTTTAAGAACTAATATTTTTATTTTTAGCTACGTAATTAAGGTTGAAAGTGTTCGACCAAAAAAAAAGAACGGAAAAGGGCCAAATATACCCCTGTACTATTGGAAATGGGCCAAATATACCCCTCGTTATACTTTAGGTCCTAATATACCCTTACCGTTATACTTTGGGCACAAATATACCCCTCCACCATTAAAGTTGTCCACCTTGGACATCCTATGCTACATGACAATGATATTTGGTGAGATTGATGCCACTTGGCATTGCCACCACATCACTCCTAATCCATTTTATTCCTCCCATCTTCCACCACTAAAATTTCCAATCTCCACCACCATTTCCACCATGTCAAAATCAGAATCTCTAAGCTAAAGCGGTTTTAAATGCAAAAAATGAAAATTTCTCTGACACCAAACAAAAGGCAAGAGAGACATGAAGTGAAGCACCACAAAACAATATGAGTAAAACTAGGATATGAAAGGTCCCAGTTGCACTGAAACAAGATCTAACCTTGAGGAAAATACACAGTCTTTTACTAAGTTTGATACTATCAGAATTATTTCTAACAAAACAAGCAAAATCTCCCAAATCATATACTCAGCCACGGCTTGAATACGTAGGGCAACTTTACCACTTCTTTTTTTAATTGATTGTGCTTGCCAGTTTTGTTGGATTATTTTTTGCTTACTTCATGGTGGAAATGGTGGTGGAGGGTGGAAATTTTAGTGGTGGAAGATGGAAGGTATAAAATGGGTTAGGGGTGATGAGGTGGCAATGCCAAGTGGCATCCACCTTATCAAATATCATTGCCATGTAGCATAGGATGTTCAAGGTGGACAACTTTCACGGGGGAGGTGTATATTTGTGCTCAAAATATAACGGTAAGGGTATATTTGGACCCAAAATATAACGAGGGGTATATTTAGCCAATTTCCAATAGTACAGGGGTATATTTGGCCCTTTTCCAAAAAAAAATAAAAAGGGTAGTGTATATTTAATTTGTGGTTGCATGTAATAATGTAAGATTGCTTTTTAACCATGCTAGTCAAACTTTTTAATGTGTTTATTCCTAACATGACCGTAGAAGTTGAAGGCAAGAGGAAGTTTTCGCTAGAACGAATGAGATGCAGAGCCCCTGTTACAGTGAATCTGAAACTAGCTTTACGAGTTCAAGAGAGTATTTCTTCATGTACATGTTAAAAATGAAGACCTTCGAAGATTATCTATAGAGTTCACTTGATTGATGTAGAAATATTTTGCTTAAATATTGATATACAATGTTGTTAATTCAATGTAAAAATATCAGATTATATGTTCCTGATTAATTAAGTTCACATAATCTTACATAATCAGATATGTAATTGTTTTTTATTAAAAAAATATATGTGGCAGGCTGTAGCTGAAATGGTTGAGGAGAATGCCACAGCGATACAAGGAAATTGTTTCGGCTTTGCCATAATTCCCTTAACTCTAGCCCAATTAAAGAGTCCTCTCGATTATGTTCGCAAGGGTAAGATAGCTATGGATCGAAAGAAGCATTCTCTTGAGACGCGATGCACCTTTTATATTTTACAACTGATCCTCAAGTTCTTTGGCTCTCGGGTACTACTCTTTTTCTCTTACTCACTTTTCAACAAAGAGGAGATGTTTGATTCTTTATAATTTTTTCTATTTCCTTTATTAGTTGTCCTTGTAATTTAGACCTAACTTCTTCTTCTTTTGCTCTGGCATGCACATAGGGTGCGACAAGACTTGCTGAAAGAATTCTATCTCAAACAACATTAATCTTTTCAAATGTAGCCGGTTCGCTTGAAGAAGTATCTTTGGCGGGCCATCCATTGACATTCCTTGTACCAACATGTTATGGACATTCAACTGTAAGTTTCTTTAATCAAATCGATTATTAACCATGCTCAGTCACAAATTAGTTGAGATAAGTTATACGAATCTTCTAAGATCAAAATCTCTAAATTCAAATGCATGCATATTGTAGGGGCTAATGATTCATGCGTGTAGTTACGCCAAGAAGTTAACATTTGTTATGGCAGTTGATGGAGAAATAATTCCAAATCCGAACCAGCTTGGCGATGATTTTGTCGGTTCATATCAAAGAGGCCGCCCTCTCAAAATTGAGAACCAAGGTTGACTAGCCCATTTGACATTTGAAAGCTCCTCAATAAATCATTGACGAGTACAGTTGTGATATGTACATTTATTGCTCAAAATATTATATTTGGTCACATAAGATTGTCGTAACATTGTCACGAAGTAGAACTATTATCCATGTGTACCTATGTTATTGTCAACAATATAAGATACAGTCAAACCTCTCTATAACAGCATGGTTGAGTCCGAAATTTTCAGCTGTTATAGAGAATGACTGTTATACATCTATAACAGCATTGACATTTAAATAATACTTCGCTATTATAGGCAAAAAAGATGCATAAAATCTAATTTTCATTTTTAATTGTCAAATTCTAAACTTAATCATACTTTGTATAACGAAGGAAAATTGTTTAATGATGAAAATATATATATTCATATGATATTCTTTGTCATAAATAGTGTATTAAATTATCAAATATTTGGTCAAAATTTCACTCTTATTATTGGTAATCATAGATATTCTATTTTTATAAAGATGACTAATTATTATATTACCAAAAAAAGAAGATAGCTGTTATATGGAGATAATTTTACAAAGAGCGTACTGCTATAAAGTCGGTTGTTGCTGTTATAAGTGAAATACTGTTATAGAGAAGTAAAGTATAACATAAAAAATCGGTTCCGAAAAATCTTAATTGTTATAGAAAGATGTTGTTATATGAGGGTGCCGTTATAGAGAGGTCTGACTGTACTTCCTAATAAGATCCAAGTTGTGTAAATAACAGGACACATCTACATATAAGTCACACTGATGTATAATAGGTGAATTATTCCGCAACAACCACTTATCATGTAGGTAGATGCTTCCTCTCTCTCTGTTAATTCCCATCACTTTTATCTTTGGCCATGATACAATTATATTTGAAGTCTTTCAGGGAATGTAACGACTCCTTATAATTAATCAAAACACAAGCAAATAATATAGTGTTAAAGTAACAATTCAAAATTTTGGAGCTAATCTACATTATTTCAGATGTGAAATTTAGTTGGGAAGTCTGTTCAGTTGAATCGAGACTCCCTAGTTAACTTCCAAATTATTCTGTATAAAGATAGGATCAGAAGAAAAAAAGAAAACAAAAACTATTATCTCATATCTAAAGTTTAATGCCGATTATCGTTTCACCTAATCTGGAAAGATTTTGGTTCACTTGTTAGCCCACAAGTTTGTATCGTTAGAAAAGTGACAACACTTTCCTCGATTGTCAGCAGCAACTCTCAGATACTTGTCGGATAACGAATGGCACAAGAACTTAAATTGAGAGTTCTTATTGCACCAACCACCGATTTTAAATGCGGACTTAAGATTCTTATTTCTTTTCATGTATGTCTGCGGATTTAAAAGAGGTAAGAGATCACTGCATTCATTACTCCTATATTTGCATGACCCTTGACGTCGGATGGGGCTCCTCTCCATTTTCATGTCTCCATTTTCCCCAAATTCTTACTTGGATGAGAGACACATGGCATGAGTTAAAATTAATGGTTAAGATTTAATTAACTAAATCAAGGTTCTAACCATAATTTGAATAATAAATATTTCATATAATTTGCTTCCAAAAATATTAGTAGTAATCCCACAATTATAGCTACAGATTATTTTATCCATAAATATATTTAAAGAAAATCTCCCAGTCTCTCTCTTCCTACAGTTTCGTACTTCCTCACAAATATTGTCACACCCTTTTTTTTTTACCATAAATAAATAAAAACAAATTAGTTTTAGATTTATTTAAAAGGGTTTTTCCAATTAAAGTGACGTTTTGAAAAGAGATTATTTTATTTATTCAGAGTCGCCACTTGGAATTGAGTTTTGGTGTTCCAAGTCACCTTATTGAATCCCTGATCAAAAGGAAAATTGAATCTTTAATTATTGGTTTGCGAAAACAAAAGTCCGGGTAAGCAATTCTGTTGATCGGGGAGAAGGTATTAGGCATTCCCCGAGTCCCGTGGTTCTAGCACGATCGCTTTATCAACTTGTGTTCGGCTTAAATTATTTTGGATAAAATGTATTTATTTAGCTATGCCTATGATTCGCTGAAATATTATTGACCTTTTCCTAGTCTTGACTAAGACGCGTAGTTGCGACCTCAACCTCGACATACGCCAGCTAGACGCGACCTTAACTTGTGTATCGCGCCTAGAAATTTTAACCTACTTGCCTTGCTTAAACCATGATGATTATTTGGTCCCTTTTCCACTCATATTATATCGAAGAAACCCATCAAATTTTTAGATATATTTTAAAACCAACAGATCGCACTAAATTGGAAGAAAATCGCGGATACAGTCACATAAACAAACTACCAATTGCAATAGAGAAAGGGAAAAATGGATATATAAATTATATTATGTAAATTAATATATTATGATTTATTTTTATGATATAAATATAGTACAAGTAATATTCTTAGCGTACGCATGATTCTGATTATCTAATGTATAGACAAAAAAAAAATATTTTAATCTTGACATCCATTAAGAAAGATGTTACCACAGTGAATAAGATATCATTGATGGGAAATAAAATATAATCAAAGAATGATAATCAGTAGTTAGTTCATATATTCGAAAGAAGAATAAAACTAATAATAAAATAAACATTGTTAACTTTGATTGCATAGAAATAATGATTCCCCATAAAAACCATTCAAACCAAATATCCAGATTCAAAATTCATAACCAAAGAAAATTTAACTAAATGAAAGTTCCCTTTAGGCTAAAAATATACTAAGTATTATCCCATTGGTAAATTAATTGAAAGGATGGAAATAAATTGAGATTATACGGGCAGTCAACTAAAATAGATTTAAACTTCTAGTTAGGATACCATACAAATTTTGAGTTCATCTTTATCTCTTGATTTTAATTACATTTAAAGCTAATTATGCTAATATTACTGCTATTCCATTCTATTCTTGCTAAACAGTGGACGGTTGCTAAAGTATACACATATGATGAGTTTATTTATCCTTCGGGCTTAATAAACAGAAACGATAATTAAAAAGTGATACGTCTCATATAATCATGATATTGAACTATACAAAGAAGACTGAGTGTTACCTTTTGCGAAAATATCTCGCTGAAAAATAATAATATGAAGCTACAATATTCTACCGATTTCCCAGTTACTAACGACTAACTTCAAGTCCACGAACTCGAAACCACGAACGGAAATCTCGAACTAGAACTTTAAAGAAAACCTTTATTTTTTTTATTTTTTTGTGTTTGCTGTTTTTATGTTTCTCCGTGTTTCTCTTTTTTTTTTTTTTTTTTTTTTTTTTTTTTTTTTTTTTTTTGTTCTCCTCCCCGTTCCTATGTGTTGTGTTGCCTTATTTATAGTGTATGTGTGTGGGTGTTCTGCATAATTAAAGGGACGTGTGGGAGTGAAAGGTTAGAGGATAATGTTTGGGGAGAGTTTAAAGAGGTGAGGGGTTTAAAAGAATTGGGAGGATTGGTTTTGGGATAAGGATTGTGGTAGAAAGAGGTAAAGGAAATGGGACTTAGGAGGATTTGAATTTGTAACAGATTAGTTTGTTTAGGTGAGTATGGATACTTTTTTTTTTTTTAACAGATAAAAATGCTAACTAATCACTTTTTAAAAAAATATAGAATAGTTAAATAGCTAGTCCAAAATAAAGAAAACGTAACTAAGCGAAATACTAAAACCACTAGCTTATTTATCAAAACTTAAATTATAAGAAACATATTTTGTAAACTTCCTTTTTAAAAAAAAAAAAAAAATAGAACTTATCCTAAAATGTGACTCTATATTTGTAGCTTTTGATCTTTTAAAAGTACGAATTACTAAAAATGACTTAAAAATTAAAATATTTAATTAAACCTAAAAAAATTATTTAAACGCTAAAAATGGTGTAAAAACTTATGTTCGGTCAAAAATTAGGTGTTCACAGAATGTCCCTCTTTGCTTGGAAACATGAAGAGTTTTCAGGCAAAGAACTGAACACTGTGACTGATTTTTGACCTGACCATTATTTGAAAGGCGAAAAGATATAAAAGAAAAGGATGTGACCGAGTCCTAGTTTTGGGCATCCTAAATATCCCGGGTTATAAGGGAATCAGGTCACGTGTAGTTCAAGTGGGTAAAAGGATGGAATGATGAGTTGGATGATCGAGTGAGGTCCCTTCGAGGTTTCGGTTCGTGGCTCCTGTTATTACATTAAAGAAATGAAAAATACAACAAAAGAAGAACGGAAATACAAGATCCTATTTACTCTACTTGTCTTGAATCTTCCTTTAGACCTTCATTTGGATCTTCAGTTATCACCTCACCTTCTTTCGGTGGGTACCTTGATCTCAAAGTATGATCTTGAAGTTAGAATTTGAGACTTCAAATTGCAACTTGGAATAAGTTGTTGATGCTCTTCCGAATAACAGTTCGTAGAATATTCTTGGATGCTTGTTTCTTGATTAGAAGTTGAGAAGATGTATCTTGAGACGTTGGGCCACCTTATGTGTCAAAGCTAACTCTAGCAGCCTTCGAGATTGAACATTCTTCTTTCTCTGACTAAATATGGAACTTCATTCTTGAATATCAATTTTGTGCTTGCGGGCGAACCTGCAAGCCACCAAAGACAAACAAAAACTAACAAAAATTTTCTGCCCTAGTTTGTACTAGGAAAATCTTGTGAGTGTTAGCAAAATCAGAAACCACTTGGGACTATATTCGGAGGTAGTCAACTCGAAATTTAAAAACATGACTTTATTTTGAGGTAGTCGACCTGAAAGAATGACAATATTCTGAGGGTAGTCAAACTAAAATTTTAAAAATATGACTGTATTTGGAAGCAACCAACCCAAAATTTTAAAAATATGATTGTATTTGGAGGTAGTCAACCTGAAATTTAAAAACGTGATTTTATTCTGAGGTAGTCAACCTATGAAAATATGACTTTATTTGGAGGTAGTCAACCTGAATTTTAAATATGTGACTGTATTCTGAGGTAGTCAACCTGAAAATATGACTTTATTTGGAGGTAGTCAACCTGAATTTTAAATACGTGACTGTATTCTGAGGTAGTCAACCTGAAAATATGACTTTATTTGGAGGTAGTCAACCTGAAATTTAAATATGTGACTGTATTCTGAGGTAGTCAGCCTGAAAATATGACTTTATTTGGAGGTAGTCAACCTGAATTTTAAATATGTGACTGTATTCTGAGGTAGTCACCCTGAAAATATGACTTTATTTGGAGGTAGTCAACCTGAATTTTAAATAAGTGACTGTATTCTGAGGTAGTCAACCTGAAAATATGACTTTATTCGGAGGTAGTCAACTTGAAATTTAAATACGTGACTATATTCTGAGGTAGTCAGCCTGAAAATACGACTTTATTTAGAAGTAGTCAACCTGAAAATATGACTTTATTTGGAGGTAGTCAACCTGAAATTTAAAAACATGACTTTATTCAGAGGTAGTCAACCTATGAAAAAATGACTTTATTCGGAGGTAGGCAACCTAAAATTTAAATACGTGACTGTATTCTGAGGTAGTCAACCTATGAAAATATGACTTTATTTGGAGGTAGTCAACCTGAAATTTAAATACGTGACTGTATTCTGAGGTAGTCAACCTGAAAATATGACTTTATTCAGAGGTAGTCAACCTATGAAAATATGAGAAAAGCAAGGATTTTTGTTCCCTAAAATGCAACCAGGGAATGTCGTACCCTGTGAAGTCATGAAAAGAAAGGTAGGGGTTTTAGTTCCCTAAAATGCAACCAGGGGATGTTGTACCGTGTGACGGCATAAAAAAAAGTAGGGGTTTTAGTTCCCTAAAATGCAACCGGGGGATGTTGTACCCTGTGAAGTCATGAAAAAAGGTAGGGGTTTTAGTTCCCTAAAATGCAACCAGGGATTGTTGTACCATGTGAAGTCATGAAATAAGATTTAGGGGTTTTAGTTCCCTAAAATGCAACCAAGGATTGTTGTACCCTGTGAAGCCATGAAATAAGATTTAGGGGTTCTCGTTGCCTAAAATGCAACCAATAATAACATGATTATATGTATATCAAAGGAAAAACAAAAATTTGAGAACTTTACTTTATGACGTTCATAAAAAAAAATGTTTTCCTAAATTTCTCTGCCCCTGTTTTCAACAAAGAAAAATTGTTAGTCTTAAAATGGTGGTCGGTTTGTGGCCTTCACTCGCTATGGAAATTGTCTTAGAGCCCATCCCGCTTTAAGAAAAACGAGGTTGATAGCGATCTACCAAATTGCTTAGAAACTATCTTTGCTTGCGAGAGATAATGATCTTTCAATGCCCACCTTGACTATTTTGTACCCAGCATCATTTTGCGTATGCGGTGTAACCGATCTTATTCTTAGAGAAAATTTTGTTGTGGTGATCCTTCCCCCTAGTACCTCGAAATAATGCTTTGCTTTTCGGGCAGTTCACTTTCCTGGATAGATCACAAATGGCTTTATGTCGTTGCCGACGCGGTGCGTGCCCAATAGTCTTTGCTCTGTACCGCTAGGAAACTGTAGTCAATTTTGCAGCCTTTTCTTTGCTCTTGAATTTGACGCAAGATTATACTGAAAGGGACTCAAAGAACATACTAGAGATAAGGAGAAGAAAATGACAAAAAATAAAAGGAGTTATGTTTAAACAAAAAGGTGTCCCTTTCGGGGAAAGAGGGAAGAGACTTATCTGGAGGTATATGCTCGATGAATCATGACATGCATTTTGAACTGGACGCTTGATCCATCTGAGCTGTCTAAATCTCAAAATATAGTACCCTTCAATCCAAAACCGAGCTCTCTACCTAGATCGTGTTCATGCCGGAATAGAAGAAACTCATTCGATTAATGGTTCCCTTTGCGGGTCTTCACCAACTGACCTCTCTCAACTTACAATCATCTTATAGTGCCCTTGAGGGTTTTAACCAATAAGACTCTCTCATTTTGTTTTTCTGAACTTACTATCGCCTTATAGTGCTCGTAAGGGTTTTCACCAGTAAGGCTCTCTCATTTTTTTTTTCTGAACTTACTATTGCCTTATAGTGCTCGTAAGGGTTTTCACCAGTAAGACTCTTTTTTTTTTCTTTTTTTTTTGCGTTCAAATAAAGTGTTGTATACAACACCATAGTCGTGGCACGCTAATTTGGCATTCTCAAAGATCGATTAGAAGGTCTTAAAGGAGAAAGGCAAAAAGAATCATAGATTGAATTACAACTTTGGAACCTTTTTATGAAATATCTGGAAAGAAAAAAAAATGTCCCAGTTTCTTCGAATACTAGGGAAATATGATTTTTTTTCTTTTGAGTGGTGGGACCGAACCCCGAAATAGGGCTGCTTATGTATCCTTTTAGGAATCAGGTCGAACGTAGTTCAATAAACACATTTGATTTTTTTTGTTTTGTTTTGTTTTCTTTTCTCCTTTTTTTTTGCGCTACATTAGTTCCAAGGAGGGGAAAACAAAGAAAATGTAAACAAAGCTCAAAAGGGCTAGAAAGGGGTGACCAGTGTTTGGATAGTGAGAACGATAGCCTTTCGTCATCCCAACCTGAAAATGCCAAGTACCATAGCGTCGAAGTGAAAGCATATCAAACATAATATCTTTTAACTGAGTATGTGTTAATGGCTATGTCAGCCACCTTGTCACGCCCCGAACCATGGCCTGGGCGTAACACGGCACTCGGTGCCTGACTGCATGTGACTGAGCGAACCACATGGCTTGCTGAATCATCATGAGGCATAACATGAGCGGAATATAACGTGAATGCATGATGAGCCTTTATAAAACGTAGTAAGTCATAATACTTAATAAAAATACCTGTTTAAACATGAGTGCGGAAATAACATGAATGAGCCAAAATGGCTATACGACTCCGAATGTCTGACATAACATAACTGACTTGTCTAGTCTATGAAACCTCTAACATAAGTCTGAACATGGAAAACATACTCGCTGGGACAAGGCCCCCAGCATACCTTAGGTGCATAACTAATCATAAAACAAAAGTTGACTAAACCCCGAATGAGATGGGGCTCACCAATAAGCTGATACGAATGATGTCCTACTGAGCAGATGTGTCGTCCTGTATATCAGTACCTGCATCGTGAAATGCAGGCCCTCGGGCAATAGAAAGGGGACGTCAGTACTTTGAATGTACTGGTATGTAAAGCAACTGAATGAAATAACATGGGACATGAAATAATATGATAAGAACTGAAACTGAAAACCTGGACATGAACATGAGTACATACATATATATAACATTGTAAAAATATCATAAGTAGGGAGAGCAATAACTTATAACCGATCCATGGTCTGGTGCTTGCGTCCCGCCAGCAGAACACTCAGTCCTTGCCAGGGAACATGAGATTTAATAAAATATGAAAGGATCCAGTCATTATGAGAGATCGTCCGGGACATGGGTGGAGCAATCCTCATCCTACGGTGGCTACGTAGTTTCCGGCTATCTGAAGCCCTCCTCGGTAATTAAAGCAACTCCCCAAAACATGAACATAATATAGTTGGCTAAGAAGCCCATGATTTTCATGAATTAACTTGTACTTGTCTTGTAATCATGATTTCACGAAATAACTTATAAAATAAGTGGCTCTTGGTGCCCATGGTTTTCATGAATATAACTTGCTTGTACATGGATATCATGAATTATAGCTTGCTTGCATGAACTTGTAAAACATGTTTAGTATTTTCTTGAAATAGTATAATATATCATAAACTAGCATGCATGAACCCATGGAATGAGATATATGGGTTTTTCATAGATTACGGACAGATTCTTAATAATCATAAAGAAATATTAAGAACTCAATGATGGAATGATAACAATTCATACATAATATAATCATGGACATGGACCTAGGGTTATCATGAGCATGGTATTGAAACCCTAGTTTTAGTAGAGAATCATAATTTTATAGATTATGAGGCGTGGGGAAGAACAATGATGTTCTCACACGTAGATAGTAACTCTACATACCTTAGTCGCTCCAAAACTTGAATTAAAGACTTGAGCTTTGAAGAAGATTTCCAAAATCTTGAATTCTTGAACCTTGAGATGGGTTTTCTTGAAAACCCTAGTTTTAGAATGATAATTTCTTGTTTAGATTACAAGGATAGGTATTAGAATTGAGTTGGAATAATTAGAGTAGGCTTACCTTGGTGTTCTTGATGATGGAAGAGGGTAGGAAGTCGTTCTAGGGCTTGAAGGAATGAAAAATAATAATTTGAACTGATATGGACGAGTATATATTGTTCTGGAAAAATTAATTTTTCAGCCCAGTTAAATACGGGTCGTATTTTGAAATAGTGGCCGTATTTTGAAATACGGACAACACTGCCTCTCTTCAGTAAAATGGTCATAACTCTTTGCACAGATGTCCGTTTGACCCTCATAATATACCGTTGGAAAGGTATTTCAAAGATCTACAACTTTCATGAAGGAAGTTTTCCCAAATTCCAAATACGTTTTTAAATACGGGCCATATTTTGAAATAAAATCCGTATTTAACCATTTGACATCCAAATTCCAGAATGCTCAGAAATCTTTGGTTTTAGTTTACGACTTGAAATACGGACCGTAAACTGAAATACGATCACTGTTCATGGGCGTAAACTCCCATCCTACAACGGAACAGGGAAATTCCAATTCCCACATTCTTCATCTGATTTTCTAAGTCTTGGATCATGATCAAAGCTTACGTTAAAGGTACGGGGTGTTACAATATCTCCCCCTTGGGATCATTCGTCCTCGAATGATGGGTCATGGTTAAGAATATGGCTGGACATGGCTTGAATACGTGAACATGAAAGAAACATGACCTAAAACATAAGAGCTTGACATGGTTACATGGGAACATGGTCATGGATCATGAGAACTGAATACGTGATTACATGGAAACATGTACATAGGCAACATGAAACTGAGTAGCACCTACATGAATGAGAATTATGAAACATTTGTCCTCGATTTATGACTAGTGGTTAAGAATCGCTACTAACTCTGGAATCTACAAAATTTATGGCAGGACTTCCTTCATAATTCGGACAATCTCCCCCTTAGTTCGGTACCTTATCGCACAATGTCCCCCTTAGTTCAAAACTTAACATTTAAAGACTGTGGATCTCTCGAGTTAGCGATAAGTGGTCATCTAGTGGCTCTGCTAATCTCCTTAAAAATACTGACGATTCATTTCTTCCGCTTACTTCAAGCAAGTCTTACTTACTGGGAAAACTGGATTACTTAAATGAATGGGTTTCTAATGTACATAACTGGCATGCTAGCTTTGTCAGTCTTGGGGAAAACTTTTTTCTGATAACTCTTAAAGACTCTTGTTCTGTAGCTTGCTCTCTTACTGCTTAGATGGTTTTGTTCTTTCACCAATTTCTATACCTCAAATTTAACTTAAACCCTTTGGGTTCTAACACACTTTCGGTGTATTCAGACAGTTACCTTAGTAGTGCTAACTTGACTAAGTAACTCAAATCGTACTTCTACTAACTCTGCTGAAAATTTCTAATTCACTGTGTCTATTCAAACTTACTCACTATGCTTCTGTTGACCACTTACTAGCATCATAATCTCTAATTCTTCTCTGAGTACTAAAGTGAAGCATAAGGTTATTTCTAACTTTTCCTCCTTATCTAACTCTATTCTGGAGTTGTATACTATCTTTCTGAACTATAGACATGGATCACACTTAGGGAAATTTCATCTGTCTTAAACAAGGAATTGAATCAACTAACCCCAAACTCTTTATACACTTTCAAAATTTATATCATACTATACACCAGGGATAAATATTTAATCACATAACCTAAGAGAGAATTGTCATATCGTTTATCTCGTAGTAATATCTGCTTCTTTTAGCAGCTTACTAACGTCATACTCTCTAGGTCTGATCTGAATAAGCTGAAATAATTTAAAACTAACCCTACAAAAATTTATATCGTCTGCTCGTGGTTTTCTTATCGCATCAGTCCCTTCTTAGTCATGTGCATAGATCATATGACAAAAATATATCCAAAAAAAAAAAAGTCGAGACTTTCTAGTATTACAGGTGATTGGCTCTTAGGCTATTTCCTGCTCAAAACTACCGTGAAAGTTTATGCCTGCTACGGTTAACTTCATAACATGTTACCTCGTGGGATCTTATATCTGAACCATCATCCTTATATTATACCTCTATGGTCAAAGAGTCCAAATAAATTTATTCTATAGGGTATATAACCTACGTGTACTACCATATCAAAACTTGCCTTTCAAATGGTACTATTAACTAATAAACACATCATGCACTATTTAGCTAGTCTTGAGCCTCGAATTTTCTTCTTGCCACTTACATATTTGATACGTTCAGAATTCGATGGAAAAAGAATGTTACTTACTGCTCTAAGCTTCATGCCACGAGTTAGAATAATTCATGATGACCCTATCTGAAAACAACACATCGATAATGATTAGATTTACATCTTCCTCATCCATTGAGATGAGGCGCATTCGGTAGAACGGGAAACAACACACGATTCCGAGTGATTTCTGAGAACATAGCTCTATTGCACGATCTAGAGTTGAAAGAAGTAAGACAATCTTAAAAGTCTTGGTGGTCAACTGTTTATATGTGTGGGCGCCACACACATATAAAAGCGACCCCACTGGACACGGTTTCATAGACTCCCTAAGACACTTGAACCTAGGCTCTGATACCAAGCTTTGTCACGCCCCGAACCATGGCCTGAGCGTAACACGGCACTCAGTGCCTGACTGCATGTGACCGAGCGAACCACATGGCTTGCTGAATCATCATGAGGCATAACATGAGCGGAATATAACGTGAATGCATGATGAGCCTTTATAAAACGTAGTAAGTCATAATACTTAATAAAAATACATGTTTAAACATGAGTGCGGAAATAACATGAATGAGCCAAAATGGCTATACGACTCCGAATGTCTGACATAACATAACTGACTTGTCTAGTCTATGAAACCTCTAACATAAGTCTGAACATGGAAAACATACTCGCTGGGACAAGGCCCCCAGCATACCTTAGGTGCATAACTAATCATAAAACAAAAGTTGACTAAACCCCGAATGAGATGGGGCTCACCAATAAGCTGATACGAATGCTGTCCTACTGAGCAGATGTGTCGTCCTGTATATCAGTACCTGCATCGTGAAATGCAGGCCCCCGGGCAATAGAAAGGGGACGTCAGTACTTTGAATGTACTGGTATGTAAAGCAACTGAATGAAATAACATGGGACATGAAATAACATGATAAGAACTGAAACTGAAAACCTGGACATGAACATGAGTACATACATATATATAACATTGTAAAAATATCATAAGTAGGGAAAGCAATAACTTATAACCGATCCATGGTCTGGTGCTTGCGTCCCGCCAGCAGAACACTCAGTCCTTGCCAGGGAACATGAGATTTAATAAAATATGAAAGGATCCAGTCATTATGAGAGATCGTCCGGGACATGGGTGGAGCAATCCTCATCCTACGGTGGCTACGTAGTTTCCGGCTATCTGAAGCCCTCCTCGGTAATTAAAGCAACTCCCAAAAACATGAACATAATATAGTTGGCTAAGAAGCCCATGATTTTCGTGAATTAACTTGTACTTGTCTTGTAATCATGATTTCACGAAATAACTTATAAAATAAGTGGCTCTTAGTGCCCATGGTTTTCATGAATATAACTTGCTTGTACATGGATATCATGAATTATAGTTTGCTTGCATGAACTTGTAAAACATGTATAGTATTTTCTTGAAATAGTATAATATATCATAAACTAGCATGCATGAACCCATGGAATGAGATATATGGGGTTTTCATAGATTACGGACAGATTCTTAATAATCATAAAGAAATATTAAGAACTCAATGATGGAATGATAACAATTCATACATAATATAATCATGGACATGGACCTACGGTTATCATGAGCATGGTATTGAAACCCTAGTTTTAGTAGAGAATCATAATTTTATAGATTATGAGGCGTGGGGAAGAACAATGATGTTCTCACACGTAGATAGTAACTCTACATACCTTAGTCGCTCCAAACCTTGAATTAAAGACTTGAGCTTTGAAGAAGATTTCCAAAATCTTGAATTCTTGAACCTTGAGATGGGTTTTCTTGAAAACCCTAGTTTTAGAATGATAATTTCTTGTTTAGATTATAAGGATAGGTATTAGAATTGAGTTGGAATAATTAGAGTAGGCTTACCTTGGTGTTCTTGATGATGGAAGAGGGTAGGAAGTCGTTCTAGGGCTTGAAGGAATGAAAAATAATGATTTGAACTGATATGGACGAGTATATACTGTTCTGGAAAAATTAATTTTTCAGCCCAGTTAAATACTGGCCGTATTTTGAAATACGGGCCGTATTTTGAAATACTGGCCGTATTTTGAAATACGGACAACACTGCCTCTCTTTAGTAAAATGGTCATAACTCTTTGCACAGATGTCCGTTTGACCCTCATAATATACCGTTGGAAAGGTATTTCAAAGATCTACAACTTTCATGAAGGAAGTTTTCCCAAATTACAAATACGTTTTTAAATACGGGCCGTATTTTGAAATAAAATCCGTATTTAACCATTTGACATCCAAATTCCAGAATGCTCAGAAATCCTTGGTTTTAGTTTACGACTTGAAATACGGACCGTAAACTGAAATACGATCACTGTTCATGGGCGTAAACTCCCATCCTACAACGGAACAGGGAAATTCCAATTCTCACATTCTTCATCTGATTTTCTAAGTCTTGGATCATGATCAAAGCTTACGTTAAAGGTACGGGGTGTTACACACCTTTCCTTCTATATCGGACAACTGCAAATCTCCCTTTGATAACACCTGTTTGATAACATAAGGGCCCTGCCAATTTGGGGCCAATTTTCCCCTCGCTTCTTCTTGGTGCGGAAGGATGCGTTTCACAACAAGTTGGCCCACCTCAAAATGTCTTGGACGTACCTTCTTGTTGTAAGTGCGAGCCATCATTTGCTGGTATAACTGGCCAAAGCAAATCGCCGTCAATCGCTTTTCATCGATTACTGACAATTGTTCTAGTCTAGACTTGACCCATTTAGTGTTATCAATCTCTGATTCAATAATGATTCGAAGAGAGGGGATCTCTACTTTTGCTGGTATGACCGCTTCAGTTCCATAAACCAATAAGTAAGGAGTTGCGCCAACAGACGTGCGGATAGTCGTGTAGTACCATAAAAGAGCAAAAGGCAATTTCTCTTGCCATTTCCTGGATCCTTGTACCATCTTCCTGAGGATCTTCTTGATGTTTTTGTTTGCAGCCTCAATAGCTCTATTTGCTTTGGGCCGATAAGGGGTAGAGTTGTGATGCACAATTTTAAATTGCTCACATACCTCCTTCATGAGATAACTATTAAGATTGGCTGAATTGTCCGTGATAATGGTCTTTGGTATACCAAAACGACATATGATGTTAGAGTGAACAAAGTTTACCACCGCTTTCTTGGTGACTGATTTGAACATAACAGCTTCTACCCATTCGGTGAAGTATTCAATGGCAACTAGAATGAATCTGTGCCCATTAGAAGCTTTTGGCTCAATTGGCCCAATAATATCTATCCCCCAAGCTACGAAAGGCCAAGGAGCAGACATAGGGTGCAACTCCGAAGCGGGCGAATGAATCCGGTCACTGTGAATTTGGCATTGATGACACTTGCAAACAAAGCAAAAACAATCTCTCTCCATGGTAAGCTAATAGTGTACTGCTCGAAGAATCTTTTTTGCTAGAACATAACCGTTCATGTGCGGGCCACATACTTCGGAGTGTACTTCATTCATGATCATTTTAGCTTCTTGGGTATTCACACATCTTAACAAATTCAAATCCGAGGTCCTTTTGTATAAGATCTCCCCACTCAGAAAGAAATCATTGGAAGGTCGCCTAATAGTTCTTTTTTGATCTCCATCTGCATGTATTGGATATTCTTTTGTTTTTAGGAATCTTTTGATATCGTGATACCATGGCTCACCATCTGGCTCTACTTCAATTGTACTGCAATGACCATGTTGATTCCTAATCTGAATCTCTAACGGATCAATATAAGCATTGCCTAGGTATGGAAGCATTAAGGCTAAAGTGGCCAAAGCATCAGCCAACTCATTGTGAAATCTGGGAATATATCTGAACTCGATTGACTTAAACCTTTTGCTAAGGTCCTCCAAACATTGTTTGTACAGAATGAGCTTGATGTCTCGAGTTTCCCATTCACCCTGAGCCTGCCGAATGAGTAAGTCAGAATCTCCCAAAACTATTAACTCATGTGCATCCAGATGTATTGCCATGTTTAAACCCATTATGCAAGCTTCATATTCCGCTGTATTATTGGTACAGAAGAAATGAAGTCGTGCTGTGGCGGGATAATGATGCCCCGTTGGTGAAATGAGAATTGCCCCAATCCCGACACCTTTAATGTTGACCGCCCCATCAAAGTATAATTTCCAGACGTGACTGTCATCGCGAACTTCTTCCTCAACTGAATTAATCTCTTCATCAGGAAAATAAGTATTCAAAGTCTCATACTCATCGTCAACTGGATTTTCTGCCAAATGATCGGCCAATGCTTGTGCTTTTATAGCGGTGCGGGTGACATAGACAATGTCGAACTCCGTAAGTAAAATCTGCCACTTTGCCAACCTTCCACTCGGCATAGGTTTTTGAAAGATATACTTCAAAGGATCCGTTCGAGATATGAGGTGAGTTGTATATGATGAAAGTTAGTGCTCAGTTTCTGGGCGACCCAAGTCAAAGCACAACACATTCTTTCTAAAAATATGTATTTTACTTCATAGCTTGTGAACTTCTTGCTCAAATAATAGATCGCTTGTTCCTTCTTGCCTGTGGAATCATGTTGTCCTAGAACGCACCCAAAGGAATTATCCATCACTGACAGATACAAAAACAAAGGCCTACCCAGTTCTGGCGGGACAAGCACTGGACAGTTCGATAAATATTCCTTAATCTTATCAAAAGCCTCTTGACACTCGTCTGTCCACTTGACGGCGACATCCTTCTTCAACAGCTTGAATATGGGCTCACATGTAGTGGTGAGCTGAGCGATGAACCTACTGATGTAGTTCAACCTACCAAGAAGAATCATGACTTCCGTTCTGTTCTTCGGGGGTGGTAATTCCTGAATGGCCTTTATCTTGGAGGTGTCTAATTCAATTCCTCGCCGACTAACTATAAACCCCAAAAGTTTCCCGGATGGAACTCCAAACGCACACTTGGCTGGATTGAGCATGAGGTTGTACTTGCGCAATCTTTCAAAGAACTTTCTCAAATCACGCACATGGTCAGCTTGAGTTTTGGACTTGATGATCACTTCATCGACGTACACTTCAATTTCTTTATGCATCATGTCATGCAAGATAGTAGTCATAGATCTCATGTAAGTTGCCCCTGCGTTCTTCAAACCAAATGGCATGACCCTGTAACAGTAAGTACCCCATGGGGTGGTGAAGGCGGTCTTTTCTGCATCCTCTTCATCCATCAAAATTTTGGTGATACCCGGCATAACAATCCACAAAAGATTGAATCTCGTGTTTAGCACAATTATCAACAAGAACGTGGATGTTAGGTAAGGGAAAGTTGTCCTTTGGACTAGCTTTGTTCAAATCTCTATAGTCAACACAAACTCTGGTTTTCTCATCCTTCTTTGGTACGGGCACAACATTTGCTAGCCATGTAGTAAATCGGACGACCCTGATTACATTTGCACTCAATTGCTTCATGATTTCTTCTTTAATTTTATCACTCACCTCTTTCTTAAATTTTCTTTGCTTTTGTTGGACTGGTGGGAAATCCGGGTACGTAGGAAGTTTGTGCACTACCAGATCAACGCTCAAACCCGGCATGTCATCATAAGACCAAGCGAACACATCTTTATATTCAAACAAAACCTGGATTATGTCATCTCTGGTCTTTTGTTCATCATGAATGCTTATCTTTGTTTCTCTAGTTTTTTCAGAAGTTCCCAAATTAATTGCCTCAGTTTCATTTAGATTAGGCTTAGGTTTATTCTCAAATTGATCCAGTTCCTTTTTTATTTCTTCAAAAGCCTCTTCTTCATCATATTCATCAACCTCTTGATTCGTTGTTTCGAGATTAGACAACTCTTTAAGATCTGGACGTGAATTCTGCATGCATGTCATGTTATTAAAGGCGGCGTTAATGAAAATGAAATGAAAATTAAATAACAAAATTAAGGAAAAGGAGACGATAGAATTGACTAAGAAACTGAAACTTCATTTTATTGAATTAGAAAGGATAGAAGGGTTAACATCAGAGCATAGCAACTAAACTATTTGGATTACCACCCAGAGAATAATCCAAATATAGGAAAAATAGCAAAATAAACTACCAAGACTCCTTCCTTGTGGGAAGAGGAGTAGCTTCCCAGTTGGTGAGCTTGACTTTTAGGCCAATACGTTGCACATCTGCATGACTAGGGCCTTCACCAATCTGAACCATGTTTACCCCATAGAACATTTTTTTGAGACCTTGACATATTTCGTCCACGTCATCTTGGACAGACATGTCCTTATTCTCTTCAAGACGTGACCTAGTAAAAGACTTGGCAATGTGGAGAACGGGCTTTGGCAATTTCCAAACCTTATTTTTTTGCTCTTTTGCCCATTTCCTATCAGCATTAGTTGGCCTAAAACCCAAACCAAAAGTATCTTGATTACCAAATAGAGAGACAGGGTCAACAATTCCTTGCAACGACACCCCCAAGCCCTTTCCTGGCTCATAACCGTTTTGCAGCATTTGTGAAGCCACCATGACTGAAGTAGAGGATAGACGAGGCTCTGGGATAGGCTTCCCTTCCATAAACAGATCAGCTACCACTATCTCAAAGGTCTAAAATACGAGGGATTCACAGCCTTCCTTGGCCTCGACGCATGGGACGGAAGGGTCTCTATATATTGAAAGATCATCTTCACCGTGAATAATAATTTATTGTTTCTCATATTCAAACTTTACCACTTGGTGTAAAGTAGATGGCACTGCTCTGGCTGCATGGATCCATGGCATTCTTAAAAGCAAGTTGTAGGAAACGTCCATGTCTATAACTTGGAATGTGATCCCAAAATCAACAGGTCCAATTTTTAAAGTAAGATCAATCTCACCAATGGTGTCTCTTTTTGCGCCATCGAAAGCTCGAACACACACATTGTTAGTACGAATTCTATCTGTGCTGATTTTTAAACTCTACAAAGTAGAGAGGGGGCAGATATCCATACCCAAGCCTCCATCAATCATGACTCTTTTCACATAATGTTATTCACATTTTATGGTTAAATGCAAAGCCTTGTTATGTCCGACTCCTTCCATCGGCAACTCATCATCGGTGAAAGTGATTCTATTCACCTCAAATATTCTATTGGCCATCTTTTCCAAGTGACTTACAATTGTTTTTTCCGAAACATGTGCCTCGTTCAGAATTCTAATCAATGCTTGACGGTGCTCTTTAGAATATATGAGCAAAGATAGCAATGAAATCTGAGCAGGAGTTTTTCTAAACTAATTAACAATAGAGTAATCCTGAACTTTCATCTTCTTCATGAACTCTTCAGCCTCTTCTTCGGTGATAGGTTTTTTCACCAGAAATTGGCTATCCCTAGCTTGTTTGGCTCTCCTTAATTCTTCTGGAGCATAACACCTTCCAGAATGCATTAAGCCACCGGTTTCATCTATTTCTTCAACAATCTCTTTGCCCTTGTAAGTCACAGTGGTTTTGTTGTAGTTCCATGGGACAGTTTTCATGTTTGTCACTGGAAGTTGTGTCGTGTGCTTTATAACAATTGGTTCTGTCATCTTTCCTAAACCATTCTGGTTTTGACCAAACCTGGGAAAACCACTAGGAATATATAATTTTGGTCCGGTCACTAATATCTCTTTTTTCTTTATGGCTCCAGGGACATACAATATCAACTTCCCTGAGCCTTTGAGATTTGGATCAGAACATGCACCTTTTAACAATCAACAGTGCTTCTTGTGCACACTTTGTCACCATACCCAACCCTTCTTTTAAGGTGTCAATTTCGATTACTGTTTTGCCTGTTTGCTTGTATTCCTTATCATCACAGATCATCCCAACAACATGAGCATTGTTGTGAGCAGGAAGTGTGTTGTTGGTGACATTCGGAGCCTCTTCGTCATGTATCACAATTGCTTTGTCATCAATTAGCTTCTCAATGGCTGTCTTCAAAGTAAAACAATTTTCTGTGCTATGACCCTGAGTGTTAGAATGATACTCGCACTTGGCTGTGGGGTCAAAACATCTTGCATTTGGGTTCACATTATACAGCATGATAGGTTCAATCAAACCTAATTGTATCAATTTCCGCAGCAAGCTTGTGTATGATTCTCTAATTGGGGTCAAGTTTTCCCTTTGTCCTTGTTCTCTTACATAATCAGTTTTAGGACGTGGATTATAAGGTGCTTGAAAATTTTGTTGTTGGGGACGAAAGCCTTGTGGAGCAGGCGCCCTCCATTGCTGGCGTTGAGGAGGTCGGACATATACATGGGTGTTGAAAACCGTATATTGGGGTGGAGCAATTGAGTAGTGGGGATCCTGATGCGAATAAAAATGTTGACGTGAGTTGGATTGTCCTTGTTGGATTTGGTGGTTTGTCCCCCTTTGAGTAGCACTGGACCCTGATGTCATCATGGATCCTTCCTTTTTCTTTTTTCGATTTCCAAAACCACCAGACCCATTTTGAATTGCTTGGGTGGTAGCCTTGAGTGCTACCTGACTCACAATTTTGCCGGACTTGATGCCATTTTCAACCATTTCCCCAACTTTAATTGCTTCTGCGAATGTCTTTCCCACTGTGAAAAGCAAGTAGCGGAAGTAATCAGGTTCTTGTGCTAGGAGGAAAACATCAATAATTTCCGACTCCTTCATCGGCGGTTTGACCCTAGCAGTTTGTTCTCTCCACTTGATAGTATATTCTCTAAAACTCTCGGTAGGCTTTTTCTTCATACTGGCGTGAGAAGTGCGATCAGGCAAAATATCAATGTTATACTGAAATTGTCGAATAAAATCTCGTGCCATGTCATCCCATGTAGGCCAATCAGAAATATCTTGGTCGATGAACCATTCTGAGGTAATCCCCGCTAGACTTTCTCCAAAATATGCCATGAGCAATTCTTCCTTACTCCCTGCCCCTCTTAGTTGATTGCAATATTTCTTCAAATGTGCTATGGGGTCACCGTGACCATCGTACTTCTCAAACTTCGGAGTCTTAAAACCAAGGGGGAAATGAAAATTGGGGAACATGCACAAATCTCTAAATAAGACGCTTTTTGGACCTCTTAATCCTTGCATATTCCTCACACTCTGCTCTAGACTTTTCATTTTTCTAGCCATTTCTTCTTGTTCCTCATTCTTAGCAGTTTTCTCGATCTCGATCGGGGAACTATACTACTGAAAGGGGTTATATGAGTCTGGGACTTTAAAAGTCAATTCCGGAGAATAATATTGATCATGGTGACCTTTAGATGAAGGCTCATTATTAGACTTCTGTACCAATGTTGTTTGAGGAATTGTAGTAGTTTGTACAGTAGGGATGAAAAGTGGCTTATTTCTAAGGGGTGCATTTGGAGGGCGCACAGTGGAAGTTCTAGAAGTGCTGGATATGTTAACATTTGGACCAAATCCAGGAGGAAAAAGTGGATCACTTGTCGGGGTTTCAATGGGAATTGACATAGTCACATCCGGGAATCCAGGGATTGAAGATGGTGGAGCTTGCCCATTTATCCAAGCTTGATATATGTCAGCCATTTGTTGTCTCAACATCCTTACTTCCTCTGCTGATGTTGATTCATGTTGAACCATCTGACCTCGAGATTCATCATTGTCTGACTCGTTTCCATCCTTATGGGCCATTATCCCCTTTCCTTTAGACCTTATGTTATATTCGTGAGGAGCCAGTTCAACCACAAACCAACCACCTTATCTTTAAGACAAGAACAAATAAGTGAGGGTTTAACATTTTGCAGACATTAATCACACGTTGTGGGCCATGTACCTAAATTATTTGATATCTAATATAAGCATTAGAAGGCTTTCATGTTTCATCCCGTCTTTTGGGTGAATTTATTTCAACACTTTTCTTATTTTTTCATTTTTCTCTTTCAGTGATTTTGAAACATTTTGATCGAACCCATTAAGGGATGCCTACGTATCATGTTAAACATGAATCAGATCATTACATAGTTCATGAAAAAGAACAAATTTAGATTTTTTGAATCAACTAAAAATATTTTTATTAACTTTCAAATTAGTATTTTTCAATACAAAGATGTAAAGGAAAATAACCAAAAAGAAAGGCACCATAGACTCAAAAAGACTAAATCGGGACTAGAATATCCAAAACAAACTAAAAATAAAGACTCGAAAAGAGTCAGTCTCAAAATACAACTACTGAACTAGAACTCCTAATAATTATAACTAAACATCAATCTTCGGAAATCTGCGATCTTCTATGTGAACTAATGTATATCTGCTCAAGGTGCTTCTGGCCCAGGCTGACCCCCTAACATGCGGTATATTTGCTTCAGTTCTACTGCAAAGTGGCATGCAAGGCTAGGTATCTTTCTAACGAATTGCTCATAATCCATCCCCTGACAGTCTTGACAACTTTGAGCAGTATGAATAACTAAATTGTGGACATGTTCTCTAATATCTCGATAATTCCGCTCCAGGTCTTGGACTTGCTGCTGGCGAGTAGTTGTTATCTCTCCTATACCTGCCTCACGGTTCAATGCTAATTCAAGCTGGTTTCGAATCCTTGCTCGGTCATTCATTAATTGGTTCCTTTCTACATCAAATCGACCTCTCTCTTTATCGAATTCAGCTTGTTGTCGAGTTTGCAGGGCCAAGAATTGAGCTTTCTCGTCTTCAAAATGCGTTTTCTCCGCATCAAAAAAGTCTCCCTTCTTATCGAGCTCCCTCTGTAACACATCAACGGCTTCTCTAACAATGCCCAAATCCTCGTATAAGGTCTGAATTGTAGAGCGATGTTTCCTCTCAGCATTTTTTTTGGGCTGCCCAAACCCTAGCATCCATCTCTGCCTCTATCTGGGCCAAATCCTCTCTGGCAGTTTTTAGTTCTTTATCGAGAGCATGTAGAGTGGACCGATAGTTCTCTTCAACTTCAAACCGATCTTGCTTGATTCTGACCTCAACCTCTGCCTCCTTGTCTCTTGCCTCTTTTACAGACCCTTCAGGCCTAACCTTGAGGGGAGCTTGATCATGAAACCAGTGAAAGTACAGGAGATCTACCTCTCCTTGATCACGATCCTCTATCATAGTACTCAAACCTAAGACCCGATGGCCGTCCCAAATTCTTTGAGCTTCTGATTCTCGACATCGATCTTCTGATTTTACCTCCCATAAAAAATTCTGCATGTTCTCAACAATAGGTACGATTTGCCTCCGACCTAGCTGGCGTAAAACTCGAAGTGGAGCATACGGCTGAAACCCTCTGAGGCCCATTAGAACAAAAAAAAAAGCCTATAAGAAGACATGTGGATCACCTCAGCCGAAGGAAACCAATGATAATTCTAAGTAATCTGAGAAGATGTCAACTCACGAAGATACTCTGCCCAAGCCTTGATGCCCTCTGGCAAATTTTCCTTAATTCCTCCGCCCTGTCTAGATGATCTAAGATATTGCTCTTCCAATCAGATTTGAATTTTGACTGGTAATGATGGCGGTATAAGTGCTCTAGAAACCACACTTGTAATAAAGTGTTACAACCTTCAAAATATTTTTCACCCTCTCTGTATTCAGTCAAAGCACGATATATATCAGCTAGGATCATTGGTAAGATGGTGGAATCTTCTCTCTTCATCATAGCTGTGACTATCCCAGACAAACGAATGTCGATTTTTCTGTCTCGTCTAGGAAAAACCACGGTTCCCAGGAATGCTACCATGAATGCTTCTTGCCTATGCTTTTCCCATGTAAAATAGTGATTCCCATTTTTTAGTTGTTTTCCATATTGTAGAAATCCTTGTTTGTTTCCATATCTCGCATATAAGAACTCCAAAGTAACTCATCCGTTGTCCAAACATGCCATACGAGGGTGGTTAAGGTGCATTTGCTCCAAAAATTTATTTCCACTAACATTTCTCGGTGCTAGAGGCGTTTTTTTACGAAGGTTCTTTCCTAACCCAGCGACGCCACCTAGTTCCTCCAGTGTAGGAGTCAACTCAAAATCTCTAAAGCGGAAGACGTTGTTTGCAGAGTCCCAAAACGGAATTAAAGCCTCAATTAGGTCCCTGTCAGGGCTGATTCTCATAATATCTGTGAGGAATGCCAGATGTTTAAATATCGGGGTCTGTAGATAATGACCCATGTCGTTCCACCAAGCCAGGAGTGACGGTGGGGTTTTGTCTGCAATCATAAACTCTGGGGGTTCATTGACTTCTTCAACTGCTTCATCTCTTGGCCTCTTATAACATCTCATCAGTACCATTTTTGCCTATTTAGAAAAATAAAAAGGACTTCGAATTAAGACCTAAACACAAAAAGAAAAATTAAAAAAAAAAGTTTAAAAAAATGTAAAAAGTGGCTATTTTTCACAAAAACAACCCTTATATGCTTTTGTAGCAATATTTTAGGGTTATCTTGGCAAAATCGGCCAGACGCGAAAACTAAAGTACTAAAATGATTTTTTTAAAGGTGGACCGAAACTAAGGGAGGTTTCCTACATATCACACCAGATGGTGAGAATCAGGCGGCGTAGTTTGTGAAGACTACTACAATAAAGGATTTTTTAAAAAAATTTACTTAAAAAAAAAGGCTCATTTTTTTTTTGAGAATTTTTGTGAAAAGACAAAAGACTAGATTCTTTCTGGTTGTTTATTAAAAATAAATGGGTATATAATAAATCTCTTTCTTTGTTTTACTAATCACCCTAAAAGCCGATCAACAATGAACAACCATTCCGAATAATATTGCAAATAGCACATATGATGCACATGTTGGTCAAGAGAAACATGTGCCCGTCTTAGACAGACTCGGCCCCTATGCCGAGCCCCACTAGGTCAAATGCAAGTGATGCAAACAAAGCGCGGCCTACTAGGGATACCATGTATGTGTTCCAGTTCTACTAAGGTTAAACCTAATGGAGAAAGGTATCTAGACTGGCTGTAAAACGAGCGGACGACTCAAGTCGGGCAGCGATTTCCGGCTTTGTTGTGGGTCCTCTCCATCCTAAACATGTTTGACTATAAATCCTTCACCAGGGACCAAGGGCCTACTGGCTTTATCTCAGCAGAAGTGGGGTGCGTAGTCGCAATTCCCATTTTTGTGGCAAAAATATATTATTGAAGACTCAAAGGGGGTGCCGCGAGAGAAGACAAATCTATTGCAGTTCAATAATATCAAAGCAGTAAATAAGCAGGCATAGAGGACATTAGTCCCATATATACAAAATATCCAAGAAATAAAGAAAGCCAAATGCAAGTCAATATATAAAGCTCGAATTCTGGTTATCCCCAGCGGAGTCGCCATCTGTCACACCCCTTTTTTTTCCATAAATAAATAAAAACAAATTAATTAGTTTTAAATTTATTTAAAAGGGTTTTTCCAATTAAAGTGACGTTTTGAAGAGGGATTATTTTATTTGTTACAGAGTTGCCACTTGGAATTGAGTTTTGGTGTTCCAAGTCACCTTATGAATCTCTAATCAAAAGGAAATGACTCTATTTTTATTGGTCTGCGAAACAAAAGATCGGGTAAGGAATTCTATTGACCGGGGAGAAGGTATTAGGCATTCCCCAAGTCCCGTGGTTTTAGCACGGTCGCTTTATCGACTTATATCTGGCTAAAATCAATTCTTGGATAAAATGTATTTATTAGCTATGCCTATGATTTGCTTAATATTGTTTACCTTTTACTAGTCTTGAATAAGACGCGTAGTTGCGACCTCAATCTTGATACACAGAAAATTTATAGCTAAAAGTATTTCTCCACTAATTAAGTAAAATAAAATCCATTAAATAGTTGAAATATTGTGATTAATTGATTCAACTTGTAAAATCATCTAGTGGCAAAGTGCAGCCGGCATGAGCATCTTTAATTTATTATTTATAAAATAGCTTTGTCTTGGGGCATCCGCAAACTCTTTGTCCATTTCTTCTTTAAAATAAAATCAAGTATATATGATAGATATATTTCTTACAATGTCTTCTTTGTCCTCTTCCTGCCCCAAATTTAAATATCTCAAACTTGGTATTGGAAAAACACTACAAAGCTTCCACTCTACCAAGAAATTAAGCTTGCAAATCTATTCCTCCTACACACATGAAGTAAATATCCATACAAACAATAGCCATGCACGTCCTAGATATCTAAGAAAGATCACTCCACATTCTAAAAGAAAAATTAATCTAAGCTATATTCATGATACTATCTATTGTTCCTTTCTTTTCAAATCCAACCCCACAACACGTTTTTATATATATTTTTGGGTCTTGCCATATCACGATAGTATAATTCTATTTGCTTAATAAAAGACTAACTATTTAATCTAAGTAACTGTTTCCTTAAACAACTATAAATTAAGAAAATCTATTAAACCAATAAAATTATATTATGCTAACACATGAAAAGATATTTCAATAATAAAGACCTATAAACCCGAACACGTTAACCAACAGTGAGTCAAAATACTATATACTTGGTCTAACTTAGTTGAATCGATGTTAGTTTCATTATAAACTTATTCCTCTCTATTTTAACTAAGCATGGGTTTCAACCAACCATTTAACACGTAAGAAATAATCACATATGCTATACCGATTTTGTACCATATTTAACAATACAAAAATCTGAATATACTTCACATTTTACATCAAAGAAGAACAGTTAGACACATATGAAATTTGCAAACTTCATAATATTGAAATCAGGCCTCATATAATCGTGATATTAAATTATACAATGAAGATTTAGTATTACATTTTGCGAAGATTAATTCGAAACTAGGAAACGGCTATAATCTATTGATTTCCAAAGTAAACAAAAGTTAACTTCCAAGTCCACAAATTCGAAATCGCGAACGAAAACCTCGAACTCGAACCTAAAAAAAACCTTTTTTTTTTTTTTTTTGGTTTGCTGTTTGTATCTTTCTGTGTGTCCTCTTTACGTTGTATGATATGGGAGTATATATAGTTGTATGTTGTTGGCTGGTTTTTAAGAGATCTAAGGGAGCAGGAGTTCTTAAAAGGATAAGTATGGTTGAGGGGTTAGTTTTTATTAGGATTAGGACTGGGGTAAGGAAAAACACGTGAGGGAGTAAGGAATATATTTTGTGGGGTGAGCCGTGAAGGGTTAGGGGATTTGGGTTAGTTGGGGTAGTTTAGGGCCTTTAGGCGGCTGTTAGGGTAGGGTCTGTAGGGATCTATTTTTTGTTGCAGAATTTTTGTAGGGATAGACATAAGAGGTATAGTATTATAGGGGTCTTGATTTTAATGGCAAGGTAGTTTTAGGTTAATTTTGTTATTTCCCCTTATTTTTTATTTAGTTCCTTTTGTGTTTTAAAATATAACATAAGACAAAAACGACTAATGAACTATTTTTAGATTAATACGATGTAGAAAAATTAAATAGGCAGTCCAAAATGAAATCTAAACTAAGAAAACTACTAAAAATCACTAGCTTATTTTTTAAAACCTAAATTAAAAGAAAACATATTTTTGTAAATTATCTCTTTTTTTTTCCTGAAAAATAAATGACGAAAATTATCCTAAAATGTGACTTTTTTTTGTAGTTTTCAAATATTAAAAGTAAGACTTACTAAAACAACAACAACAACAACAACAACAGCCCAGTGAAATCCCACATCTTGGGGTCTGGGGAGGGTATAATGTACGCAGACCTTACTCCTACCAAGGTAGGATGGCTGTTTCCGAGAGACCCTCGGCTCAATAGAAGCATAAAAAGGGGGTCAGATAAGGTTAAAAGATTTAAAACGATATTGCAATGAAATAATGCAAGCGACACAGTAAAACAGGATAATCAAGGAATTCAAAGCGATATGGAAATGCAAATCACGAAAGCGGCACAGATAAAATAGAGTAATCAAAGTACAGAAAGTAGCAAATAATAACATAAATCAAAGCTAAGACTTACTAAAAATGAAATAAAAATTAAAATATTTGATCTAGACCTACAAGAAGTATTTAAACGCTAAAAATGATGTAAAAATTTATGTTTGGTCAAAAATTAACTAAGCATGGATTTCAACCAACCATTTAACACGCAAGAAATAATCACATATGCTATGCCGATTTTGTACCATATTTAACAATACAAAAATCTGAATATACTTCACATTTTACATCAAAGAAGAACAGTTAGACACATATGAAATTTGCAAACTTCATAATATTGAAATCAAGCCTCATATAATCGTAATATTAAATTATACAATGAAGATTTAGTATTACCTTTTGCGAAGATTAATTCAAAACTAGGAAACGGCTACAATCTACTAATTTCCAAAGTTAACAAAAGTTAACTTCCAGGTCCACGAACTCGAAACCGCGAACGGAAATCTTGAACTCGAACTTTAAAGAAAAACTTTATTATTTTTTTTATTTTTTTGTGTTTGCTGTTTTTATGTTTCTCCGTGTTTTTTTTTTTTTTTTTTTGTTCTCTTCCTCCGTTCCTGTGTGTTGTGTTGCCTTATTTATAGTGTATGTGTGTGGGTGTTCTGCATAATTAAAGGGACGTGTGGGAGTGGAAGGTTAGAGGATAATGTTTGGGGAGAGTTTAAAGGGGTGAGGGGTTTAAAAGAATTGGGAGGATTGGTTTTGGGATAAGGATTGTGGTAGAAAGACGCAAAGGAAATGAGACTTAGGAGGATTTGAATTTGTAACAAATTAGTTTGTTTAGGTGAGTGTGAATACTTTTTTTTTAAAAAAAAAAAGATAAAAATGCTAACTAATCACTTTTAAAAAAAATATAGAATAGCTAAATAGCTAGTCCAAAATAAAGAACATGTAACTAAGCGAAATACTAAAACCACTAGCTTATTTATCAAAACTTAAATTATAAGAAAACATATTTTGTAAACTTCCTTTCCTTTTTTTAACTTATCCTAAAATGTGACTCTATATTTGTAGCTTTGATCTTTTAAAAGTAAGAATTACTAAAAATGAATTAAAAATTAAAATATTCAATTAAACCTAAAAGAAATATTTAAACGCTAAAAATGGTGTAAAAACTTATCTTCGGTCAAAAATTAGGTGTTCACAGACTTTGTTTAGTATGTTAAAATGTTTAATCTAAATCTTTGTCAGGTTTATCCATGAGCTTGACACCAGTGGTGAATGGACAATCATGACAAACAAGAAGCAATTATTCCCTACATAAAATTTAATAATTCAGTAAAACATACTAAGCTTTGGAAAATTGGACATTCAGAATTCTTCAGAAGAATAACCTTAAACTATCTTTTTCCTTGAGGAATAGTTTGGCTCAAGGGATAAAGGAAGATAATTTTAGAATTAAATTTGAGAACGTAGTTTATTTCATAGATTTGGTATCATTTTATGTTTTGAGATTAGTGATTTCTGTTTATATCATACATGGAACGGTTTTGAAATTACTAATCCCGAGATTAAACATCTAAATGACACATATTTCCTTCTCCAAAACATTTCTCCCAAAATTCTTTAAGAAATTGCTAAGGTTAAAAGTAGGAGAAAAGGACTAAAATAGTATATTATCTTTGGGTATAGACCTAAAATCATACATTTTTTTTTACATGAAGCATTAATAGTCCATTATGTTTGCATAAGTGGTGCATTTTGTCGACTCCCAGATATTTTGTTAAAAATTTAACGGAAAAGGGCAAAAATGCCCCTGAACTATTAGAAAAGGTCTAAAAATTCCCTTTATTCATCTATTTTGCTAAAAATACCTCTCAATTCAACTTTTTGGCTCATTTATGCCCTTTTCTCTTAAAAGGAGAGACAAAAATTTATCCCACTTTATCTATAGTTTAAAATAAATACATATTTTATATATTTTATTTTTAGTCTAATCAACCAAACAACTATCAATAAAAGTACATTAGTAAATAATTCTGTCATTATTAATCTTGAAATAGCTTGTTCCCAACCAAACGACTCCTATGAATTCGTTTTTTGATTTCCCACCCGATGTTCATTACTTGTAAGGGGTCGAATTGAATTTAGATTCACATCGAGAAGTCCCACCATAAAGATAAAGTGCTTCTTAACAGATGCGACTTCGTACCTAGCAGAGCCCTGAGGTATAAATGTACACTAGCATCTGATTCTTGAATATATTAGCTGATTTTTTCTACACATGGTTAGCAGACGATACCAAAAAAAGTGGTCCATTTGCAAAAGAGCAAAAGGTTAAAAACCATCCTTTCAAAAGTGCATTTTGTAAAATTTGGTTCTACATGAAATTATTAGTATCATATTCCATTTGGTGGATCCAATTTTAAAATATCAGAGCCCCATACTTCAGTTGGGTTTGGTAACCACAAACAGAAATCTTCATTAATTTTGTGTTGCAGGAATCTTGATGATGGTGAAGTTGGGAGGTTGAAGTTTCACCTATTTTTCAATAAATTTCATGGCACAATTAATGCTCTTTAGAGCATAAATTAATGTGAGGGTACTTGTATAAGAGTCAATTTTTGTTTTTTTGCGAGTTATCTCATGAAAAAAAAAAAAAAAAGAACAAGGGAAGAAGTAGAAGGGCAGAGATTATTATTTTTTTTAAAAAAAACCCGGATAATAAAACTAAACTAGCGTCTAATTTCACCCACAAGATGATTACAGATAACTAACTGCCGGTAAGAATATAAGCAATTAATTACTTGCGAAATAAATAAAGCACACGGACCTTGCTACAATAAGCTAAATTAAATCTTATGCACAACTTTCAAATTTTCAAATATGTAAAACTTTTATGTGGTGGGCAAGGTTTGATTCTTCCACATGACCAAATAGTTCATAAAAAATTGAAAGCAGACTAATTAAGCGGGAATAAAGGCTCTGACTTGGCTAGATAGAGACTTGTCGAAATTCTCCACAAGAGAACATGTAAATATACATCACAAAAGGTTCACTATCGTTGATGGTTGTGGTTGAGCAATAAGTACTCTTTCATTCTTAATTAAATGATTCGGGTTCGAGTTCTGAATATAAAATAACCTTTGCTAGGGAGCATTTCCCTCTTCCCATCCCAACGTGCAATTTTCCGACACAAATTCAAATTAGTCAGGCCTCAAAGTGGATAGTGAAAAAAAAAAAAAGTTGAGTGGACATATATTATATCAACTTAGGAAAGATTTTTCTGTTGTCTTTATTTCAATTTGGACTATGTTCTTAATAGTAGTAACATGATACTTGTGGCCTTTAAAACGGACCAGATTTTGAATCTACCAGTATCAAAAAGAAACCAACCACATAAAGCACCTCCACAAGTAGTTATCCATATCCAATTTTATACTAGTACATTTCCTGTTACACAATTATTACTTTATCGTAGCCAAAAAAAATGATGTAATTGATTCGAACATTCTGCTGGCTTTTCAACTATAGGCTGAAAATTGAACAAACTGATGTAACGAGAAACCTAACGAATAATTCTGAAAAAGGAAAGTAGATGAAATAATTCAAGAAGATCTTGGAATTATTCCAAAAAAAAAAATTCTAGCTTTGGTTATTTGATTGCTCTGTTTCCTGTAATTAATAGAGATGAACATGAACACATTTCACATGATATATAAATTTGGAAAAACCCATTTGTACCAACTGAAATCATAATTATCACCCCCACTGTTCTTGAAATTAATGATCCATGTTAGGTTCTACCATTTTTCACTGTTAGCATGTACAAATTTTGCGGTACTGATTGAGGCAATTCATGTGGTTGGTAGGAGAGATGAAAAGAGCAGCAATAATTAATATAATGGAACACATGAGAATATTACTATTGAAGGTGAGAATTCAAGGATCACAAAAAGTTGCAGAAAAAATCCATTACATAAAACAAAAAAATAAATAACGCGTTCACAACCCATTTGAAACCAAAAAACGTACAATCAGTGTGGTTCTTGTGCACATTTTGACGCGGCTTCTATGGCTTATCTGTCACTAAATTTAGCCTCAAAATGCACACGCCCTTCCCCACGATAACCCTACCCCTCACCACCCCAAGTAAATTTTTAAAGTTTTTCACTTGATGTAATTCCATATCTGTGTTGGAGCTCGATTAAATTTGAATTTGCGCAGGAAAGTTTCAAGAGTAAAACGCTCGATTAAATTTGAATTCGCGCTAGAAAGTTCCACATTGAGAGTAAAACGCGACTCCATACTCAAGAATCGAACATTTGATATCTGATTAAGGATTAAAGAGTACTTACCATTTCATCACAACACCAAGCCAAACCTTTCAATATAAGAACTTAACTTATATAAAGCGCAATGCGAAAATATTTGACGCCCGGTTATAGCAAGTTATATTTTACATATTAAGCTTATCACAGGAGCTTAAGTTATATATACTGCCAGTATAAAGATTTTTCACACTATCAAGTCATCATCAACTATTGTAGCATGTATTATGTTTTACTTTTAATATTATAAATCTCACATTTTAAGAAATATATATATATATATTTATTTATTTATTTATTTTGAAAAACTTAATAGCTTAAAAGATTCTCCAAACTGACGTATAGAAGCAACTTAAACCCTTATCATAAACAGTTTGTTGCAAGCGCACTTAATATGATATTGTCAAAAATTGAACATTATCGGTGCTTAGAAGTTAATTTAAAGAAACTATTTATGCTTTTACTGCGAGGTGGGTGGGGGTTTGTTGGGGGGGGGGGGTGTTCCAATGTACTAATGCCCTAATATTTCATTTGGTGCATGGTATAAGCTAGGATATCCCAGTACTAATTTTTTGTACCATATTTGATAGAAGGTATAAATTTATCCTGGATAAATTTATACTTTGTACCAAACAAAGTATAAAATGCATCCCATGGTATAAGCTGGGATATACGTTCTTATACCACTTATCCTAGGACTATTTTATACCATCTCCTAGATGGTATAAAATAGTCCCAAAATATGGGATAAATTAGTCCCGAAATTATAATTCCGGAATAATTTTGGGCATGCACCCTACGAAATGATGAAGACTCTTTCTCAATCTCAAAGAAATTCATTAATATTACGAGTTCCCGAGATGCTAATGCCCCTGATCTATTCACTAGCCCTCTCTTCAAATCTTTCTTGTCTAAATAAAAAATAAATGATGACTCTTGTCAATCTCAAAGAGGGTCATTTTAATACTCAGTCCGTTCATTTTTACTTGTCCATTTTGGACTTTTCACACTATTTAAGAAATAATAAATGAAGTGCATAATTTACCAATGTACTAATATTAATTGGTGCATATTTTTAATGAATTTGAAAAATAATTTGAAGTAAGTATTTAATACTATGGGTAAAACAGGAAAAAATAAATTGTCTTTTCTTGATATGCTAAAAGTGACAAATAAAAGTGAAAATCTATTTTTAGAATACTGGATAAGTAAAAGTGAAATAGAGTATTACTGATTCCTAGAGATTTGGATTTACCTATTTTGAAAATGTGAACTGAATTTGAAATGTTTACTTTGAGGGCTTCTAGTGGAGCTTAAAAAAGTACCCAACTTGATTTTTTGCAAAGAAATGAATATTCCACATTAGAAAGAAAATACAAAACAAAAGGGGATGAACAAAGCAAAAGCTTAGCTTACTAGTATAATCCATTTTTCAGTTACCAAAAAGTGTGCAACAAAAAATCATCTCAAAAGCATGTGATTAATCAAGAAACCAAAACACAAACATATAGTACTAGAAAATAGGAATCCGTGACTTTTCTAGCACAAAAAAAAAAAAAATTGAACCAAACTAGTACAAAAAAAAAAAAACACATTAATAGATTTCACGCACGAATTTCGTGCGTGAAAGGACCAAACTGCACAAATGCAACTTGGGCCTTTCACGCACGAATTACGTGCGTTAAAGGACCAAAGTGCAAAATCAGCTTTGGCCTTTCACACACGAATTCAGGAGGCCTAACATCTTGAACTGTTAGGAAAATTAACCTTTCACGCACAGAAACTGTGCGCGTTTCTGTGCGTGAAAGGCTTTTATCCTTTCACACACTAATTTCGTGCGTGAAAAGGCCTCCCTCCCCCAACACCTTGATTTGACAATGCATTATTTGACTGTTTTAATACGACTTGTATTGCGCACCATTTTAATGCGCAATGTAACACCACGCATGACAATTTCAGGAATCTATGACACATAAAGCCTTGATTTGACAATACGTTGCTGCATTATTTGATCGTTTTAACACGACTTGTATTGCGCACCATTTTAATGCGCACTGTAAGTATTAATTTGGCAATGCACCACACATGACAATTTCAGGAATCTATGACACATAAAGCCTTGATTTGACAATACGTTGCTGCATTATTTGACCGTTTTAACACGACTAGTATTGCGCACCATTTTAATGCGCAATGTAACACCACGCATGACAATTTCAGGAGTCTATGACACATAAAGCCTTGATTTGACAATACGTTGCCGCATTATTTGACCATTTTAACACGACTTGTATTGCGCACCATTTTTGTTATACCCTGGAAAACTTCGCGTTATCAAGCCTGTGGACGGCTTAGTATGAGCTCAAGGGAGAGCAGAGTTATACAAGAACTAGGGATGAAGATTATATTATCTGAGCACAAGAATATATATATATATATATATATATATATGACATTTGGAGATTGTATGGAGTAAATCAGTTAACACGTTACTCGATGATAGCCCTCGTAACCATAAGTTAAGGCGAGGCCCATATGTCGGGATTTTGTAAGGGATATATGAAAATTGATATGAGTAGTACATGGAAAGTTGAGTAAATCTTAAGAAGGGCCCTTAAGCCAAATATGGGCATAAGCCCTCCAACAGGATGATTTAAAGATACGTTTTCGGATGACCTGACTTGGAGGGGCCAAAACACTATTATAAGTTTGGAATTTGGAAAACCACAAAGAATTAAAGTTGTAGATAATTGAAAGACATTTCCACCCGTAGGTCATGGGCCCTCACACCATATCGGAATCAAAATTTATGGCCATTTTAAGAACAAGACCTTAAGTTGCCAAAATGGTTCCGGGGGCCCCACATGAGGAGGTCGGTGAAACCGACCTAGGAGGGGTATAAATACCCCCATCAACCCCATTGTTTCAGCAAGATAACATTCCAAAGAGTCCTAGAAAATTATCCACACCTCCCCCAAACATTATAGTCCGATAAATCAAGAATCTGACAAGATTACGCCAAACTAGTCCGTGAAAGGTGATTGTTCTTGCTTCTACTTAAGCTTGGTGTTGGAAAAGGTTGATGTGGCTAAGTTTCTTCAAGTGTAAGGTATGTTATTCATCCTATCTCTTATGTTGAATTTATTTGAAGGTCTAGCAAGCCTTAAAAGTGGAAATAATTATGGAGGAAAGGTCACAAAGTGTTGTGTTGTAGTTTTTGTGTTTATGGGATGTTTTGAACATGTTGTGGCCGTGTGGCTGGGCTGATTTATATGTGTAAAGATGGTATCTAATGTTGTTAGTGTGTCGATGAGATTATACTCCTCGATTGGGACGAAAGGAAGTGCATATTGTTGTTGTATGTTGAAAAAACATCGTGTGGGATGTTTATGGAATATATTGGTATGAATAATAGTATTGTGATGTTGGTATTGTTATTTTTATTGATTGGTTGCTAATTGTAATTTTGGGCTAGGCATATAAACAGGGAAGATGCTGCCCGATTTTCAGCAGAATATGGAATAGTTTGATTTGAAACCGGGAACAAGTGTGCAATAAAGAGTCTAACGTTAGTACAACTCCTCTTAAATGTAGACTTGTGAGCTTGGACGAATAAGCGTAGCTAATAGGAGGTCGAACAGGTATGTTAAGGCTCGTCCCTTTCTTTCAAAGGCATGATTTCTATGATTACAATTCCATAAATGTTTTCATAGCCTCCTTATTTCCAAAAGTTATATATTCATGATTCCAAGGCATAACCCCTTTCCTAATAATTCATGAATGTTTCCAAAATGTTCGTATTTCCTAAACCAGAGGTTTATGACTCCGTAAGCTTTTATGACAACAACGATGGATATGTTTTACAATGACGACGATGATGTCAAGGGTGAGAATATTTCTATGATGACTATGATGAGAATGATTTTATGTTTAAAGGTTCCAAGTTTATGATTTCCATGACGATATAAGAATGTTGAACTATTTCTTGATGCCTCAATTTTATTCATGGATGATGACTATTTTTTTTAAATTCCGAAAGTATATGAATTGATGCCTTATGAGATTTATGATCTTACTCTATGTTTTCTCTTAATGCTATTCTTCATTGATAGTCTCACCTTATAATAATTGCTCCTTCAAGGTGAGACAAAGCGACGATGATTATTCTATAACATAATCGGAGGTTACCGACCTTACGTCACTCCGATGTATTTATAGCTTTTACTTGGCTCTCATGCATGCTTTATATATATGTATGCATTTTCTCACACCGCGCCGCGCTATAGTCGGCCGGGCATGACACGTAGATGTGCACACCACTGCAGTGGGCATGTTATGATATTGCCCCGAACGCGGGAGGCCTGGATGCAGGCTAATGATGATAACACCGAGCCTTAATGGCCGGGCATGACACTATATATATGACACCGAGCCTTAATGGCCGGGCATGGTATTATGTATATGTATAAAATGTTTTTTTGAAGGCTAAGCATGCATGGTATGTCGTTACTCATGTACATGTTATCTCTCTTATTCCTCGTTACTTTTCATATCTATGTTATGTCGTTACTCATGCCCTACATACTCAGTACATTATTCGTACTGACGTCCCTTCTTTTGCACGCTGCGTTTCATGCCACGCAGGTGTATACAGATGAGTAGAGGATATTGCTAGAAGATGTTCCAGCTGGATTGGCGAGCTCCATTTCTTTCCGGAGTGTTGCCGAGTCAGAGTATCTATGTTATGGTATATTGATTTATGTTAGAGACTTTGCAGACAGAGTCATGTATACAGTATGCCAGTCTTGTAAGCGGCTATTTAAGCCAATGTATCATTATGCATTACTTTACAAATTTATATGAATACAGATTTTATTTGATTCGAGAAAGACGAAAAGAATGTTTTTTCGAAAAGCTATTTCATTTCATGACTTCAGAGTCCTGTGAGATTATGAGTATAACGAGAACCAGCGGGTTCGCTCGGCCCTAAGTAAGGGTCGGGTGCCCATCATGGCCTATCAGGATTGGGGTGTGACAAATTGGTATCAGAGCAGTTCGTCCTAAGGGTTGCCTGCAAAGTCGTGTCCAGTAGAGTCCTGTTTATGGGTGTGAAGCCGGCCACACTTATAAACAGGAGGCTACAGTGCATTTAGGAATCATTGACCTTCTTTCTGTCTTAGATCGTGCGATAGAGCCAAATCATAGGAAATGAGATCCCTTATATTAACCTTCGATCTCAGCAGAAGCACAGTATTGACGGGAGAAGGTGAGTGATGATATGGGAAATCACAGAGGTAAGTTTTGATATTTTTGTTCTTTTACCTGAAATTGGGAGCCCTGGGTGGCTGGGATATGTCGTATATATATATATATATATATATATATATATATATATATCCCTGTGAGGCATTGCTGGTGATTGCTTCATGCAGGTTTTGGATAGTAAGAATTGTAAAGGAGACTCTGCCAGAATCTTTCAAAATCAGGTCATTTAGTTAGGTACACCTAACAGGAAGAAGCGTGGAAAGGACATATCGTAAATAGACAATAAGTGAGATGCGTTGTTTTAGAGGAGTTATGGATTTGGCATGGCATGGAGAATGATTGTGAGAAAGACGATTAGCAGTCCGAAGGATTAAAGTGGGTTACATTCGAGGTTTAGTAGGAGCAAGGCCTATTGGGGGATTCAGGGAAAGTCGACAAATGAGTTCTGCTGTAGATTATTATATAAGAATGGTGAGCGGAAATCCAAAGAGGTTGATAACCGAGTATTTACAAGTAACGGTGACCAAGGTGTTTTCGCCACGAATGGGAATCTGGAAATCTAGGAGGAAAGGTAGCCATACACATAGGTGAAAGGTGAATATTGGGGATTGAAAAGGCTAAAATAGTAATTGTTAAAGGAGGGAGATGTGTTACGAGAATTTTTTGGAATCTGTTAAGGCTTCAACTTGCTCCAGACTATGTAATGAGGGTCATGCGGTGAGGTGGATGCGATTATATCAGCATTAATGCACCAGATTTCATCGGAGTTTTAAGGTTAAGCGTGCTAAGGTGAGAGAAATATTAGGATGGGTGACCCCCCTGAGAAGTGTACTAAAAGCCCTATAGATTTAGACATAAGAGGCAAATGAGAAGCTAGAGTAGTCTAAGGGAAATTAAAGTACACGGAATGATTGGAAACCTTAAGAGGTCGCGTAGGACGAGGCAGACTAGACCGGTGAAGAGAAAGAAAGTGCATCACAGCTCTGGAATTAGGATGAGTTTGAATAGCGTTCGGAAATATTTTGTAAGCGAGATGGTAGTAATTATATATATATATACGTATGCATATGATGTCCCATACATGGTTATATCAGCGGGTATGTGTATCCCGGCAACCAATGTTGCGGTGTATGGAAGGCATTAATCGAACAGGGTAACGGAGTTCAAGGGACAAAACAAAAGATATGGTACAAGTGTTACAAGGTAAGCTGATGCTGTTTCCACTACCGGTTAAGATTGGAAAGTCCTAATACAACGATATTTGGAAAAGAAAGAAAGTGAGCAGATGGAAGGTAAGGAGATCAAAATGTCGGAAATAGGTGAAAGGTAAGAAACATGAGTGAGTGAAGCCCCCGAGAGAAACTATAGGCAAAGCACGAGACTATTTGGGTAAACATTCGAAGGTAGGCATGTGAAAGGGATAAAGTGTGGTAATATGGAACAAAAGAGGAATGTGTGGGGTTCGAGAACCGATTTCAATAAGTGGGGCTAAAATAATAGTGACCACGACAAGGAATGTGAAGTAAGAGAAAGAATGATTAGGCCTTGCGACGATGTTAAGAGATTGCCAGCCCTTGAAAGGTATATAAGGGGATAAGTGTGTGGTCAAATTAACCCGGTTGCCTCGGACATGGAGAAGCTCTCCAAAAAGATGACTTAAGAACATAACGGATTTGCGCGTTTAAAGGAATATTTCACGAACTTCAGAGCCGATACTACAAATAACAAGGGGAGAAAGGTGCTCGAGGAGGAAGAAACCCAAGGAGGGTTAAGGATGAAAGTAGGAAAGGTATACTAATGGGTTGGTCGAAAGAAGAGGAGAACATTTAGTAGTAAAGTAACTGGAAATCTTTAACCATGGGAGTAAGAAGGATACTTTAATGAGTTGGCGGTAGGAAACCGATTACTCATCAAGGAAAGAGCGAGGATGATGAGTCGACACAATTGACTAGAAAATTAATGACATGGAGGAAGAATGCACGTGAGGACCGAGAGATTCGATCATAGAGGAAATGAATGAAATGTAAGGAACGTGTATGGAAGACCACCCGGCCGTAGCATCAGAACGATAGCTAAAGGTTCGATGAATGAGGATAGAAGGAGTGTAAATTGTAAGAATGCCACGTTAAGAGCAAGAAGTAGTAGAACATTCGGAAAACTTAGATGCACAGCTGCGACATAAAAACCACACATTACAATTTTGAGTGGTCTATTTAACTTGAAGGCTTGACGAGTGAAAAACTCATCAACTTCATAAGTCTAAGTCTTACAAGTCATTCAAAAAAAAATCAAACTTCATAGAAAAAATGTCTCAAAATGCTTCAACTGTTAAGGTTTCACTATTTTGGGATGGAGATATCGTCGAGGACAATTACTCCATTCGTTATAGTATCAAACCAAAAGCCCATGTTAAATTTCCAACAACTTTAAATTATGAAACAATAGTCAGTTACATGCACAAAAGAATGAAAACTACACCCACTGAGTTTGGAATCTCAATAACTGGAAGATATCCACAAACAATATCAAACGGTGTAGTGCGTTATGGCATGCACAATATCAATGATGATGAATCTTTGAGTGATTATTTGGGATCGCCGGAAGAATATCGTGATTTAGTATTCATTAATGTTCTTGAGATGTATGTTGAAAAGATAACTCGAGAAGAAGTCCTTAGCTCAAGTCCAGCTTATTCATGGTAACACTTATGGGGACTTTAGTTCTTATGGAGACATTTTGAGTGGTCAAGTGCCGCTGGAAAATCTAAGCCAGCAATTTAATCAAGCTTACAATGAAAATTGGTAAATATGGATTTTTCATATTATTATGTGTAGTAGCACGTGTTTGTTGTATGAATTGGTAAATAACCAGTTTTCAAATCTTTATAGGAACTATTCTCAAAACTCTCCAGTGGTACCAAATATGGATGTTGGTCAATCCTCTCAGTTCGGTGGAGTTGATCATTCTCCACACCATGACAGTGCTTATGAACGACAGTAAGTTCATCACCTTGATATTAAATTATCTGTATATATATATATATATATATATATATATATATATATATATATATATATATATGATGTTGGTATTTAAAATATGTTACTTTTCGTGTAGGAGGATGAATGCACATGATAATGAAGATTTTCCTAATTATTATGAGTCATCATCAAGTGATGACGATGAAATAGCTAATAATGCAGAGGTAACCGATGATGAAGATGATGATGATGTTCAAGTTGGTATGACCAACAATATTCCTCAAAGCCAAAACCAACAAGAACCAATGCACCACCACGTACCACCATTGATCGCTGAAAACCCAACTTCTGAAAGCCCAATTCAGTGGCATTCCAACAATATCCCTTATCTTGACAGCCTGCAGGGTCGTGATGATGCATTTGTCTTCACAAGAGAAGATGATAATAGTCGCCAAAAAACCTGGATTGAACCAAAGGATCTCAACAAAGATCGATGCTACCTTGCAAAGGGAATGTTGTTCGCATCCAAAAAGGCGTTGCAACGGGCTGTCAAAATTTATTGTTTTAAGGACATGAGGGAGTTTAAGGTTGATCAGTCAAACACAAAGATATGGAGACTAGTTTGTAAATGACAGTATCAAGGCTGCGAGTGGTTGCTTCGGGGAATTGTTAAGCCTGATAGTATGTGGGCTATCACAAAATTCCGCGAAAGGCACACTTGTGATATGGAAGAAAATCGAGCAGATCATTATAATTTAGATACAAACATGATTGCTCAAGTATTATTTAAAGATGTTGCTGAAACGCCAAGGTAACTTATCCTACCTAGTACATTATATGTCTTATATCGATTAAAAGATCATTACTAAATGTTGTTTGTTTAAACTTGTGCAGGATCCCCATCAAAGATTGTATTCGAAACGTTCAAACCGTATATAGTAAAACTATAAGCAACAGAAAGGGAATTCTCGGGCGTAGACGCGCTTTTGAGATGGTCTTTCGAAATTGGCATACTTCTTTTCAATCGCTGCCAAGGTATATGGCAGCTCTACAACATTTTAATAATGGTACTGTTGTAGAGTGGCGGCTTATAGAGGGTAAAATCTTCAACTTCGTATTTTGGACATTCAAACCATGCATTGATGGTTTTGCTCACTGCTGACCAGTGATATCCATAGATGGTACGCATGTATATGGTGCCTACGACATCAAGCTCCTAATTGCAATAGGAATGGATGCCAATGGGTCAATATTTCCTCTTGCTTTCGCAATTACCGCTAACGAGAGCAACGACACATGGGGGATCTTTTTGACCCATTTGAAATCTCATGTTATTAAGGATCGTACCGGCATATACGTGTTGTCTGATCGTCATAAAGGCATATTGCACAATATGGATAATTTACCGGGGTGGCAGCCTCCCTTTGTTTACCATCGCTATTGTTTAAGGCACTTGAAGGCAAATTTGCAATCAACGTTTCACAATGGCACTCTAAACAAATTGATGTGGGGGGCTGCGATGGAGCATCAACAACGAAAATGGGTTGCAAAAATGGATCTGATCAGGGCAGTGAGTGAACCCGCATATGTTTGGTTAATGAAGCTCGAAGTTGAAAAATGGACGTTTCATGCTGATGGAGGCAAAAGATGGGGCATGCTCACAACAAACAGCTCAGAGTCTTTCAATGGCTTGCTGAAATCTGCTCGAGGACTACCTGTCACCGCAATGGTGAGAATGACTTTCAAGCAAGTTGTGGAGAGATTTGTTGTCAGGACAAGGCAGGCTAGAGCGATATTAGCCGACGGCGGGACATGGATGCCAAAGCCCTTAAAAAATATGGAGCATTATAGAAAAAAATGTGAGCATCACCAAATGACCGAGTATGACCCAATTCAACATGTGTATGAAGTTAGGACGGGTTATCACAACGGTGAGGGTGGAAACGTGCATACCGTTTATGAGGCAACAAGAACATGCACTTGCGGTAAGTGGCAAACGTATCACATGCCGTGTTCTCATGCTGTCAAGTGCTTCGAGAAAATGAGAAAAACGGTAACAAGTTATGTGGCGGGGGAATACAAGGTCCACAGTTCTTAGAGCATATTCTGGCCAATTCCACCCACTTGGTAATGAAGCTTATTGGCCAAACGAACCGTTTTCGATGGTTGCTAACAAGAATTACATTAGGAAATTGGGCATTAACTCACGGAGTCATAGACCCAATCAAATGGATGTTAGTGAAAGAACTTACTCTCGCAAGTGTTCTACATGTAAGCAATATGGCCATGACAAGCGTTCGTGTGGGCAACAAAGCCGTGGTAGTACAAGCACGTCTCGAAATAATAGAGCCTCTATAACTTGAAGATTGTATTATTATTGTAATTTATTATTGTATTGCTTTTAATTAGTATTGTAATTAAATGGAATGAATTATTTTTTAATTAGTATAATCCTCTCGTATTAGATGAATTATTATTAAATCAAATATTTATATTTGTACATTCAAATATAATAAAACACTTAAATCAAAACCCTATAAATATAACAAGTTTCAAAACTTACTTCGGGGCACTTTAGAACCCCTAAAACGACGATCCAAACGTTTAGGTGGACTTGATGTAATGAGCCGACATTATTGTACGCAAAAAAAGATATTAAGTTTTATATAAAATATTGATATTTTGGGGTTTTGAAACATGACTAATCTTTGCCCAAAGTAAGGAAAAAAATGTGATTTGAAAGGTAACACCAAAAAAAAAAAAAAAAAAAACAGAAGAGCTGCTTCACGCACGAATTTCGTGCGTGAAACTTATTAATGTGTTTTTTTTTTTTTGTACTAGTTTGGTTCAATTTTTTTTTTTTTTTTTTTTTTTTGTGCTAGAAAAGTCGCGGATTCAGAAAATAGAGATAGTGTTTCAACTTCAAACGGGCAAGAACAGAACTAACCCCACACTCTCATCTTTCTCTAATTTCTACTGTACTCTTATAGAACCTTCTACTATAAATTTTGTGCCTCTAACCAAACACTCCCCACCAACATTCTACTCTTCACCTTCTCTCTCTCTCTGTGTTTCACACCAAGAAATGCTCACTAAAATTCTTCTTCCTTCCTGCATCTTACTTGTTCTTTTGTCCTCATTACCATCTTTCAATGTAAGTAACATTCTTTAACTCTTCTGCTCATCTATTTCAGTTTCTTGTACTAATCTTGATTTGCCATAAAGAATGTAACTTTGTGTACTTACTGGGTGTCAAATGTCAATGAAGTAATCTTTGATTTTGTCATAAAGATTGTAGCTTTATGTAGTACACTCTGGTTGTCAATGAAGTAAAAACTTGATTATGTTATAAAGATTGTAACTTTATGTACTCATTTGGGTGTCAATGAAGTATTCTTGATTTGCCATAAAGATTGAAACTTTTATGTACTTATTTGGGTGCCAATAAAGTAAATCTTGATTTTTCATAAAGTTTGTGACTTTGTATACTCATAGGGTGTTGTAAATGCAGGTTGTTGTGGCTGGAGATGGAGAAAATGGGAACCCATTTACACCAAAAGGCTATCTAATTAGGTACTGGAAGAAACAAGTTTCAAACAGCTTACCAAAACCATGGTTCCTTCTCAACAAGGCATCTCCATTAAATGCTGCCCAATATGCAACTTACACAAAGCTTGTTGCAGATCAAAATGCACTCACCACACAACTTCAATCCTTTTGATCTTCAGCAAATCTCATGTGTGCACCAGATTTGTTACCAAGTCTTGAAAAACACAGTGGAGATGTTCACTTTACCTCTTATAGTGACACCAACAATCTTCGACCCTTTTTTATTTTTTTTAATGGAGGATAATTATTTCTATCTTATTCTTCCTAATCACCCTAAAAACCGGTCAACATACAAAAGCCTTCCAAATAAATATGTTTTCGGATAGCACATAAAATAAACATGGTGGTTTTTTGAGATAGACACCTATCTTAGACGGACCCGGCCCCTGTGCCAAGTCCTATTAGGCCAAATGCACGAGATGCAAATAAAGCGTAGCCTACTAGGGATAATTATTGCTTGTGTTTGGTTTGCTAGGTTTAAAATCCTAAAGGAGAAGGTTTCTAGACTGGCTTACCCGAGCGGACAACTCGAGCTGGGGAAGGCCAGATTACCGGTAGCAGAGCTTTTCCGGCTTCACTGGAGGTCCAACCCCGCCTAACATGTGTGATTGCTAATTATCCTGAACCAGGAGCGTAACCGCCCACAGGCTCATCCTGACAGAAAATTTTGTGGAGCATATCCGCATACACAGTGAACAGTGGTGAATGTGTTGAGAGACTAAGAGGGGTGCGCGAGAGAAGATAGTTTATATATGCAGTCACATAATATCAAAGCGTTCAATAAGCGGCAAATAGCACATTAGGCCAACAAACACAGAATATATCCAAGAAATAAATAAAGTCAAATACAAGTCAATAGATAAAGCTTGAATTCTAGTTATCCCCAGCGGAGTCGCCATCTGTCACACCCCTTTTTTTCCTTAAATAAATAAATAAAAAAAGTAGTTATAAATTTATTTAAAAGGGTTTTTCCAATTAAAGTGACATTTTGAAAAGGGATTATTTTATTTATTCAGAGTCGCCACTTGGAATTGAGTTTTAGTGTTCCAAGTCACCTTATTGAATCCTTGATCAAAAGGAAAATTGACTCTTTAATTATTGGTCTGTGAAAAAAAAAGTCCGGGTAAGCAATTATGTTGATCGGGGAGAAGGTATTAGGCATTCCCCGAGTCTCGTGGTTCTAGCACGGTCGCTTTATCAACTTGTGTTCGGCTTAAATTATTTTGGATAAAATGTATTTATTTAGCTATGCCTATGATTCGCTTAAATATTATTGACCTTTTACTAGTCTTGACTAAGACGTGTAGTTGCGACCTCAACCTCGACATACGCCAGCTAGACGCGTAAACGCGACCTTAACTTGCGTATCGCACCTAGAATTTTTAACCTACTTGCCTTGCTTAAACCATGATGATTATTTGGTCCCTTTTCCACTCATATTATATTGAAGAAACCCAACAAATTTTTTAGATATATTTTAAAACCAACAAATCGCACTAAATTAGAAGAAAATCGCGGATACAGTCACATAAACAAACTACCAATTGCAACAGAGAAAGGGAAAAATGGATATATAAATTATATTATATAAATTAATATATTATGATTTATTTTTTTATGATATAAACATAGTACAAGTAATATTCTCAGTGTACGCATGGTTCTGATTATCTAATGTATAGACAAAAACATATATTTTAATCTTGACATCCATTAAGAAAGATGTTACCACAGTGAATAAGATATCATTGATGGAAATAAAATATAATCAAAGAATGATAATCAGTAGTTAGTTCATATATTCAAAAGAAGAATAAAACTAATAATAAAATAAACATTGTTAACTTTGATTGCATAGAAATAATGATTCCCCATAAAAACCATTCAAACCAAATATCCAGATTCAAAATTCATAACCAAAGAAAATTTAACTAAATGAAAGTTCCCTTTAGGCTAAAAATATACTAAGTATTATCCCATTGGCAGATTAATTGAAAGGATGGAAATAAATTGAGATTATATGGGCAGTCAACTAAAATAGATTTAAACTTCTAGTTAGGATACCATACAAATTTTGAGTTCACCTCTATCTCTTGATTTTAATTACCTTTAAAGCTAATTATGCCAATATTAGCGTACAATACTGCTATTCCATTCTATTCTTGCTAAACAGTGGACGGTTGCTAAAGTATACACATATGATGAGTTTATTTATCCTTCGGGCTTAATAAACAGAAACGATAATTAAAAAGCGATACGTATCATATAATCATGATATTGAACTATACAAAGAAGACTGAATGTTACCTTTTGCGAAAATATCTCGCTGAAAAATAATAATATGAAGCTACAATATTCTACCAATTTCCCAGTTACTAACGACTAACTTCAAGTCCACGAACTCGAAACCCCGAACAGAAATCTCGAACTCGAGCTTTACAGAAAACCTTTATTTTTTTGTGTTTGCTGTTTTTATGTTTCTCCGTGTTTTTTTTTTTTTTTTTTTGTTCTCTTCCCCCATTCCTGTGTGTTGTGTTGCCTTATTTATAGTGTATGTGTGTGGGTGTTCTGCATAATTAAAGGGGCGTGTGAGAGTGGAAGGTTAGAGGATAATGTTTGGGGAGAGTTTAAAGGGGTGAGGGGTTTGAAAGAATTGGGAGGATTGGTTTTGGGATAAGGATTGTGGTAGAATAAGGATTGTGGTTGAAAGACGTAAAGGAAATGGGACTTAGGAGGATTTGAATTTGTAACAGATTAGGTTGTTTAGGTGAGTATGAATACTTTTTTTTAAAAAAAAAGATAAAAATGCTAACTAATCACTTTTAAAAAAAAAATATAGAATAGCTAAATAGCTAGTCCAAAATAAAGAACATGTAACTAAGCGAAATACTAAAACCACTAGCTTATTTATCAAAACTTAAATTATAAGAAAACATATTTTGTAAACTTCCTTTTTAAAAAAAAAAACAAAACTTATCCTAAAATGTGACTCTATATTTGTAGCTTTTGATCTTTTAAAAGTAAGAATTACTAAAAATGAATTAAAAATTAAAATATTTAATTAAACCTAAAAGAAATATTTAAATGCTAAAAATGGTGTAAAAATTTATGTTCGGTCAAAAATTAGGTGTTCACAAATATAATCTATCTTTCAATTTTTCTTTGAGTTAATCTTTTGATTTCATTTTAACTATTGGGCACTATCTCTTCAAAATTAGCTATAAGTAATTACCAAAAAAACAAAAAGGCTATAAGTAGGGATGACGACAGTTAAATATTTTAATAACTAGGTTCCTTTTAATTATGCTAATTGCTTATTTTATAAAAATATCGATGATGTTCAATTGTGTTATGTGTTATTATAACAATTTGCTAGAATCATAGATTTATATCAAGAAAAGAAATTTACTTTGCAGTCATGACTTTTGGTGTTGACAATTTCTTTTTACAGAAAATATTGTTCTTGCACGAAGAGGAGAAGAGATGAAAATGTTGAAGTTTAAGAAATCTGGCAAACGGAGAAATACTTGGAAAGTTTTTAAACTAATAAGGACTTATTTATTATTCAAATTATGGTTAGAACCTTGATTTAGTTAATTAAATTTTAACTATTAATTTTAACTCATAGCATGTGTCTCGCATCCAAGTAAGAACATGGGGAAAATGGAGACAATGGAAATGGAGAGGAGCCCATCCAAGTTGTACTGCTATTTTCACAAAAGTCTAAATCAACGATGAAACTTCCCCCCTCATTAGCAAGATGGTGTGCTCTTAGTTAGAGTTTGATCCTTTTACGGTTGAAATCTATCAACTCTGTGCGCGCTCAATAAATTCCTTTCTTCTTTAAATAATTGGAGCCTTTTGTATCAGCACTACAATGGAAAACATATTCCTATATAAAATGAATGTAAATTCTATTTAATGAGAGCGTACTTTTTATGGTTGAAATATATCTACTCAAAGAAAACTCTACCTACTTTGGTTTCTCTGTGTACCCAATAAAGCTTCCTTTTTTTCTTTAAATAATTGGAGCCTCTTATCAGCAATATTCGCCTCGTAGTTCAGCTAGTGATCATCTTCACATAATTAATAGAGTATAAGATATGGAGTACTCTGGTGATAACAAGATGGTTCTCAAACCTATACGAATATCAAAGAAATTAGATGAAAATGGAGAAGAAGAAGAAGCAATATTACTGAGTCCACCTTCTCGAATGTTTCATGAACCTAACTACAATGTATGCATTGTAGCAATCATGGGATGGAAAGTACCAATTAAGGTTGATGCCATCAAAGCTGAAATACAACACAAGTTGCTTAAACACCCACGCTTTTCCAGTTTGCAGGTACTTACAAAAGTTTAGTTCGCATAACTACTTCTACTTATAGTAGCTAAAAAATGCTGTTAGCACAAATAAGGTACTACAAATTAAGTATATATATATACAAAAATGCTTGAGACTTGAGTCATATATCGGGTGCACTATTTTATCTGTAAGGCAGAATTGACTTTGAAATGGTAAAAATTTGCTCCTTTTTGACAAATTAAGTAATGACGAAGTCAGTGACTAGCCTACGAGATTGTTTAATTTGGAGCAGCTAGGTAACTACTGTATCATGTAGTCTTGATTAATACTGTACATCAGTGCAAGTCTCATGGGTTCAAATAGTGAAAACAGCTTTCGGCAGAAATGCAAAGCTGTGTTCATAAGACTCAATGTGGACCTGAGCATAGCGAGAGCAGAGAGCTTAATGCTCGAAGTTGTCCGATCCTTAGGTTACTTCAAGTCTTAGCTGTTGCCGGCAATTATTTTTCTAAATATATAACCCGATAGTACTGTAACGTCTTTAATTTACAAGGTTGACGTACAAAATATGAAGTTTGTCAATTTGTGTTGTCACAACTCACAACAGGTTATGGATGAAAGTGATGGCAGCCGAGAAATACGATTAGTTCCCACGGCAGTGAATATAGATGATCATGTTATAGTACCTCAGATCGCTGGTATTAATATGGACACGGACAAGTTTGTGGAAGATTATATATCAAACCTAAGCACGACAACTATTGACATGTCGAAATCTTTATGGGATCTTCACATCCTTAACGTGAAAACATCCGATGCCGAGGCAACTTCTATTTTCCGTTTTCACCATTCGCTTGGGGATGGAGTTTCACTCATTTCCCTCTTACTCTCTCTTTTTCGGACAAGTTCAGATCCTACTTCTTTGCTGACACTCCCAGTTTCTTCTTCCTCTAAGGACAAATCGAACTTATCAATAAATAATCGAGAAAATATTTAGTCGTTGATATGGAAGTACCTCGTAAAGTTGTGGTTGCTCATCAAACTTTTGTTCAATACGGTTGTGGATATTTTGCGGCTTACAGCTACAATGCTCTTCTTGAAGGACTCTCAATCACCTTTTACAGTTGCACAAAGATTTAAGTCCAATCGTCACAGATTTATCTATCGGACTGTTAGTTTGAACGACATTAAATTTGTTAAGAATGCAACAAATGCTGTAAGTATATACTCCTACATTTGATCTTACGTGTCTTAGTTTGACTGGATACAAAGTTTTAAAAAATAAAAAAGTCTTTTAAATCTTGTGGTCTTAAATATCACATACAACACATATTAATCCATTTTCATGGATTTAAGCTTTTTTCTGTGAAACTATATATAGTTTCTTTCGTGATTGCCTTTTAATTTTATCTCTTTTTATTGATTGCTTAAACTAGGAAAGCACATCTGGGGGTCAATAAGTTCTTGTCCTACATGCAGTATTTACACTATATAGAAGCACGAGTGGGATCATTTTTCGTCGTCCGTTTTTGTCGTCCGTAATAAAAAATTGAGGGCCCCAAAAAAATTGTGGGCCCCATATATATTATTATTTTAAACAACAACTAATAATTAAAAAAAAATGCCCCATATATATTAAACAATAACTAATATTAAAAAAAAAAATTGGGCCCCATATTAAACACCAACCAGTAATTAAAAAAAAAGTGGATCCCATATTACCAAAAACAAGCAATATTAAATAAAAAAAAAAAAGTGAATCCCATATTAAAAAAACAAACAATGTTAAAAAATTAAGTGCTTAGAAAATTAAACAATTAAATCAATAATGATGGATTTATTGCCACATGCGTATCAACCTATTAGTGGGAGCAAATGAAATTATTATACAGGATACAGCAACATACTTAAAATACTTATATATTAAAATAAGATAGAATTTAATTACTTTTTCATTTTTTCCTTACTCTAATAAATGTGAAAATAGATTAATGTCATAAAATAAAAAATAATATTAAATGGAGATCAAATAATTAATAAGGTAAATTAGTGAAATTATAATTCTAATTGACGTTTCATTAAAAAAACCGTGTATCGTCCGTTTCAAAAATAAAAAATTGTGGGCCCCAAAAAATTGTGGGCCCCATATATATTAAACAACAATTAATATTAAAAAAAATGGGCCCCATATTAAACACCAACCAGTAATTAAAAAAAAAAAGTGGAATCCACCACATCCAAACTCACGAGAAAAAAAAAAAGTGGATCCCATATTAATAAAATCAAGAAATATTAAAAAAAAAAAAAGTGAATCCCATATTAAAAAAATAAACAATGTTAAAAAGAAAAAAGTTCTTAGAAAATCAAACAATTAAATCAATAATGATTGATTCATTGCCACATGCATATTAACCCATTAGAGAGAGCAAATGAAATTATTATACAGCAACATACTTAAAATACAAAAGTGCTTAGAAAATCAAACAATTAAATCAATAATGATGGATTTATTGCCACATGCGTATCAATCCATTAGTGGGAGCAAATGAAATTATTGTACAACAACATACTTAAAATACTTATATATTAAAATAAGATAGAATTTAATTACTTTTTCATTTTTTCCTTACTCTAATAAATATGAAAAGAGATTAATGTCATAAAAGAAAAAATAATATTAAATGGAAATCAAATAATTAATAAGGTAAATTAATAAAATTCTAATTCTAATTGACGTTTCCTTAAAAAAATCGCGTAAAAAACAACATGACAAGTAAAATGAGTTAAACAAAAAAGGCCACAAAAAAAAAAGTGGACCCCATATTAACAAAATCAAGCAATATTAAAAAAAAAAAAAAAAAAAAAAAAGTGAATCTCATATTAAGAAAAAAACAATGTGAAAAAAAAGTCCTAGAAAATCAAACAATTAAATCAATAATGATGGATTCATTGCCACATGCGTATCAACCCATTAGTGGGAGCAAATGAAATTATTGTACAGCAACATACTTAAAATACTTATATATTAAAATAAGATAGATTTTAACCACTTTTTCATTTTTTCCTTACTCTAATAAATGTGAAAAGAGATTAATGTCATAAAAGAAAAATAAATATTACATGGAGATCAAATAATTAATAAGGTAAATTAGTGAAATTATAATTCTAATTGACGTTTCCTTAAAAAATCGTGTAAAAAACAACGTGACAAGTAAAATGAGTTAAACAAAAAATATTTAATAAAAATTAAAAAATAGAAGTTCTTCATGGCCCCATATTAAACACCAACCAGTATTTAAAAAAAAAACAACAAAGAGCAAAAAAAAGTGGAACCCATCACATCCAAACTCACATGAAAAAAAAAGGTAGACCCCATACTAAAAAAATCAAGCAATATTAAAAAAAAAAAGTGAAACCCATATTAAAAAGAACAAGTAATGTTAAAAAAAAAGTGCTTAGAAAATCAAACAATTAAATCAATAATGATGGATTCATTGCCACATGCGTATCAACCCATTAGTGGGAGCAAATGAAATTATTGTACAGCAACATATTTAAAATACTTATATATTAAAATAAAATAGAATTTAATTATTTTTTCATTTTTTCCTTACTCTAATAAATGTGAAAAGAGATTAATGTCATAAAAGAAAAAATAATATTAAATGGAGATCAAATAATTAATAAGATAAATTAGTGAAATTATAATTCTAATTGACGTTTCCTTAAAAAATCGTGTGAAAAATAACATGACAAGTAAAATGAGTTAAACAAAAAATATTTACAATTTCTATTTTGTTTCATTTTAAACATGTAAAATTAATATAATAATTAGAATTAGAATTATCCAAATCAAAATTTGATAAAAAAATTATATGTATTACTTTACTATTACTACTATATAGAAGAGTCGGTTTATAGAGGCAAGATCGTCGTCCGTGTTCGGTCCTACTTTTTTATTTAACGCCAAAAAAATCCTTTGTGGTCCCACCCACTTTTTTATTTAAGGACAAAAAAATGACTTTTTATACTTTATATTACCAACTCTTCTAAAAAGTAGATAGAAATACTTTATTATATTTCTATTTTTCTACTATATAGAAGCATCGATTTACCCATGCTTCGTCGCCAGTCACTCTTAAAAAAAAAAGGGGAGGGTGGACCCCACCCTCTCCGAACTCATAAAAAAAAAGTGGACCCCATATTTAAAAAAAAAAAAAAAGGAATGTGCACCCCATATATTAAAAATCAAATAATATTCATGTAATTCCCAAAGTATCTTCAAAATATTTAATTGTTGTATTTGCTATTCCGCCATGTCATTTATTTGTTATGTTTACTAAACTAAATATACTTAAAATATAATTTAATTACTTTTTTATTTTTATTCTTACTCTAATAAATGTGAAAAGAGATTAATATCAAATGAATAATTCTAATTCACATTTCCTTAAAAACCATGCAAAAGACAACATGACAAGTAAAATAAGTTAAACCGAGAATATTTACCAAAAATTATAAAATAGCATTTCTTCGTTTAAATAGAAAATCAATTTCTACTTTGTTTCGTTTTAAACATGTAAAATTAATTTAATAATTAGAATTAAAATTATCCAAATCAAAAGTCAATAAAAAATAATAAGTATTTTACATCTTTAAATTAATCGAATTAAAATTGAAAGTATCAACTGATGCTTAAATATTGCTATTATTTTATCTCAAAGAGAGGAAAATAGTTTTCTTTTAAACAAGTCTTCTCTTTTAAAAAGTATTAATAAATTTTCGTAGCAAACACGAATATAATAAAGTTTTAGATACGGAGCACAAACTACAATGTTATATTAATCGTATTTGGAACATAGTGTATATATATATAATCACTATCTAAACACAACTACATATACATAGATACACTATAATCTGAAGTCTTGGGCCCGTGCGCAGCACGGCATAGGCCATCTAGTAATATGCTATGAGTCAGATTTTTAGCTTGTCGCGGTGGGCGCGCAACTATGATGGAAAAAAATCCTTTAAGGTCATTTTTGTAGTTCCGTGAAAGAGGGGAAAAAAGTTTTTTTTTTTAAATAAAAAAATAAAATATATATATGCAATTTTAGAAACTGTAAGGAGTCGTTTCGTTAGAGAGATTAATTAGCTGAGTATGGCAGCACCTAGCTAACACATCCTACGTCCAAGGGTGATCTTACTGTGATAGCATATTCCCAATAATTCCGAAATACATATATATAGGGCATTCTCAGTGGTGGAGCCAGGATATTCTGGGGGGGTTCAGAATACGAAGAGGTAAACACATGAATAAGTCAAATGGGGTTTAACATCTACTATATATACATAAAAAATAATTTTAACCATATATAAACAATGTAATTTTTCGCCGAAGGGGGTTAGGATGAACCCCCTAAACCCTACCTGCCTCCGCCCCTGGACATTCTATTCGAGTGTAGCAGTTAGTAATCTTTCACAAAAAATAGGAGTTAATTTACTCTAAGATCCTAAGGGGCGTTTGATAGCTAGTTAGAGTTATGCATGTAGTATTGCATGGATTAGCTATGAGGGGAATTTATGTACTACTTTATATAGGGATTAGTTATACAGAGTTTAGTTATTCTTGTATTAGTTATTTTATCTCCTATTCTGCATAAAGTGATACAAAAATTCCTTCATAACTTATATATGTATTAGCTATGCGGGTTTCTAAATTGCAAACCAAACACCGTATTAGGTGTATTTATTTTTATACAGAGCAAAAGAATGCTACCAAACATAATATTACTATGCAGAATTTAATACATGAATAACTTAGCTCCTAACTAACTACCAAACAACCCCTAAATTATTGCAATGAGATAGTGGAATTAGATAGATGCAATTTTCTATTGTAAAAGTTTAGAGAACGGAAATGAAATGCTGATTTTGGAATATTGTTCTATAAGTTATGTGCATGACTGCCGTAATCTAACTGTAGAATGTTCCCAAAGAAACTCAATTTTGGGTGCATTTCTCTATCTTTTCACCAGAGTATTCTAGTTTGAATTTTGAAAGTAACTCTTGTTTCACTGTTTTGGCCTTTATTTCTAACCTAAGCTCATGTTTTTCTTCTCTCTTGCAAAATTAGACGGTTAATGACGTTATACTGGGGATAACACAAGTAGCATTATCTCGTTATATCCACCGAAGATACGGTAATTAAGCTCCTTATTAGCTCACTGTATACTTGTTAGAAAATAAGTACTCCTACAAACAGAATAGAAAAGTCGATCTTGATCAGAAATCAAAACCTATAAAATTCTAGGTGAAAGTCGTATAGAAGGTTACTTTTGCTATGGAATTAATCTTTTTTTTTTTTTTTTTTGACTAAGTAGTTAAGGTTGAAAGCTTATATTTAATTCGTGGCTGCATATAACAATGTAAGTTTGCTTTTAACCATACTAGTCAAACTTTATAATGTGTTTCTTCCTGACATGACAGTAGAAGTTGAAGGTAAGAGGAAATTTTCGCTGGAACGAATGAGATGCAGAGCGACTGTTCTAATGAATTTGAGACCGGCTTTAGGAGTTCAAGTGAGTATTTCTTTATATACCCGTTAAAAATGAAGATCTTCTGGATTGTTTATAGAGTTCAAAAGATTGATCATTGATGTAGAAATATTTTGCTTTAAAGATTGATATTTTTTTATTCAATTACCCATACATGAATGTTGTTGTATTAGCAAAAAGGGGCTCAATAAAGATTGATATATAATCGTGTTATTGATATGTAAAAGATTTAGATTATATATGTGCCTAATCAATAAACGTACATGACCATATGGCAGGCTATAGCTGAAATGATTGAGAAGAACGCCATAGTGATACAAGGAAATTGTTTCAGCTTTAGCTTAATTCCCTTAACTATAGCTGAATTAGAGAATCCTCTGGATTATGTTCGCAAAGCTAAGACATCAATGGATCGAAAGAAGCATTCTCTTGAGTCTCGATGCATCTTTTATAGTTTACACTTCTTCCTCAAGTTCTTTGGCTTAAGGGTACTGCACTTTTTCTCTTAGTCACTTAATTTTCAACAAAGAGGATATGTTTGATTCTTTATTTTTATTTTTCCATTTCCTTTATTAGTTATCCTTGTAATCTAGACCTAACATATTTTCTTTACCTTCGCATGGAACATAGGGTGCGACAACACTTTGTGAAAGAATTCTATCCCGAACAACACTAATCTTTTCAAACGTAATTGGTCCGCTTGAAGAAGTTTCTTGGTCAGTCATCCATTGACATTTGTTGCCCCAACATGTTATGGACATCCCACTGTAAGTATCTTTAATCAACCGGTTATCTACTATGCCCCAGTCACAAATTAAACTAGTCGAGATCAATTATATATATGAATCTTCTATATTTTTCATACTGTTCTATTTAAAGAAAAAATAAACTACTTATATCAATATCGCTAAATCGCTAAATTCAATTGCATATAGGGGCTAATGGTTCATGCGTGTAGCTATGCCAAGAAGTTAACATTTGTTATAGCAGTTGAAGAAGGAATGACTCCAGATCCTAATCAGCTTGGCGATGATTTTGTCGATTCCTTCATGCTTATCGTCGAGGCTGCCCTCTCAAACAAAATTGAGAACCATAGTTAACTAGCTCATTACACATCTGAAAGTACATCTATGATATGTACATTTAATATTGCTCAAACTATTATATTTGATTATATTCGAAAATTGCTTTTAGTTACTGCAGTAACTTTTAACATAATAAGTTGCTCAGTTTTAGGATGGATTTGAATTTCAAATTTCTATTAGATTTGTTTAGGTTGTTGAGTCATTTTAGGCTTTTGAAATTATTTTGCAAATTTTCTGTTGTTAAGTTAGATATTTAAACCCTCTATGCTTAATAAAAATTTGAGAGACAAATTTCAATCAATACTTTTAACCTTTTTGTGGCACCATGTTTTAATTAAAAACCAACACAAATATATTTTCCCCTTGCTTGATAGATAGAGCTATAGATTCACATTTTTCTGGCTAGCACAAAGTAAGGGGGCTGGGGGGGGGGGGGGGGGGGGGGTTTACAGGAATATCTGAGTCTCCCCTTAATTTAGCAGTTGATTTAATTTGTATATATTGGTTGTATTGAGCGTTGGCGCTCATTGTCCAAGCAATTGTAACAGAATTTTTTTAATCATTTTGCAGCTGTAGTAATTTACTGCCCCTGTTTGCCAAGCCAAATCTGAGAAAATTCTCAGGTACATGGGTACTGGTTGAGTTATTTGGTACATTAACATGTGCTGATTTGGATTATTTTCGTTCTCCTTACGTTTAATTCAAGTATTGGTTTGTGATTTTTTTGTTTTAAAAAAAATATATTTAGTTAGCCAGTAATATTTTAGAGAACTGCGTTGGGCTTGATTTTCTTGAAAGGTTTAAGTATGAGCAGGGGTTACGTAGGATAACTTAGTTTTTCTAGCCCTCAAATCTGTTTTTCAATTGTTTGGCATTACAAAACTATAGCTATGACCAAGTTTCTGAAACTAGTCAATTAAGTAGGTTGCGAGTTTCTTTTGATTTCTCTCTCTCTCTCTCTCTCTCTCTCTCTCTCTCTCTCTCTCTCTCTCTCTCTCACCCCCATGTGAGTTGCAGAGATTGATTCAGTCTTCCTTTGAAGGAGAAGATTGGAAGAGGTGTGGATCGTTCTGATAGAAAACAATCTCCCCAGAATCGCTAACATAATGATCCTGTTTCATGCTCCTTGTAATATCCTTCACCAAGTGAAAAGGAATTGCCCCTGATTGCTTTTTGGCTCTCTGTAATACTTCCCAAGTACTACTTTTGCTGCTTTTGTCGCTTCTCTCAAGTGATAATGTGTTATCTGAGGAAATAGAAGGTGAATAACATGTGTTCCAATATCATGATGTATGTTATTGAACAATCTGTAGTCTCTATCAACTGTGGTTAGACCCCCTCTTCAAACTCTGTCTGTAACTCACTAGAGGCCCGGGAAACAAACGAAAGATGTGTACGAACGAGATATCCAGCAACAAGACGTCAAGAAGAAGGAAAAGGATTGGATAGAGGAACTCCCGAGCATTTGGCGATCTCAGATGTGTCGATATCAGTGGTGTAACTCCATTCCTTGCCACGGTACCAGGGAAGCTTCTTCTCGTAGCCATGGTGATGCAAGTAACAAAGTCCGACCACATTACAAAAATCAAATAAGGAGCGCCATAAATGATTAAGATTTAGAGAGTACCAAAGAGGGCGCATACGTAAACGAGGAGAGCTGCCATGATAGTCCGCTGATACAGTTGATGTTACAATATATTTTCTCTCATAGGGTTGAAACAAATCACTGTATGGGTTGATATGAGAACCAGATTTTCCTGGACTTCTCTTCATCAAGTACATTGGATATGCTAACAACGGAAATGGGATCTTGTATGTTAGAATCTTTGTTGAATTACCCACTTTAATTTCTTGTATAGCTTTTTCGGCATTTGCACCCAAGACTCATCCGTCTCCACATTTCCTTGGTTCTGATGGTGAGTTTTGTGGGGAGGATAGGTTACCAGAATAGCAGAATGTAGTATGTGACCAATTACATTATTTAGCAACTGGCTGTCTGAAAAGCTGCCATGCCCACCATCATGTCCAATGTGGAGTATATGAAGAAGTAAATACATGAAGAAGCCAAGAGGGTTCAACATCTACTGTATATACATTTTTTAAAAAAAAAAACTTGTATATATACAGTAATTTTTCGTCAAGGGGGTCGAACGCCCTGGAGGCTACTTAGCTCCACTTCCGTGTCCAAGAACAAAGATTGCCCAAAATATGGTGCCGTGGATAGCCCAATAGATTGGGTAAAATAACCAATTATCCAAGCAATTAATTAATTGCAGTCCCAATGAATGTTGTTAACACCCAATTTTGTCCCTCCTTTATTTAATTTTATTTACTCGGGCTTCTAAATTCATTGACAAGCCAAACACTTTATTTTCACTATTATGTTTTGCTGCTACTACTATTAATATCATTACTTTCATTTTCACTACTTTACTATCAATATTACTTGTATTACTTTATCACAAATTTTAAATGGTTCGTCATCGTTTCATTTAGGATTTGTACTCGTTAAATTAATTTTTTACCTTTTACCATTTGTCTTCACATAGCATATATTGTACCAGTTATTAAGTTAAAAGCCCAAGAATAATTAAATAGGGGAGGAAGAATCAATAATTTTCAGCCAAATTATTAGCCTATACTCTAGTTAATTCGTCCAGCCCATTACCCATTTCACTACTCAAACGGACCAGCCCACACTTCAATCCATTACAAATCAGCCCACAATACCCGACCCGGCCCAGACGAAATAATACATTTCAGATTAGGTTTCAGCAAAACCTAATCTCTTTCTCTTTCAACCCTCAGCCGCTTTCACTCCTCTCTCTCTCCTTTCTCTTCATCTCTCCTCTCTCCCTACCCTACCATTCCTCCTCTCTCCCACGCTCCTCTTCCACCTCCACTTCCCTCTGTTCCCCACGCCTGTCCCCCGCTCCTTCGTTTCTCTCTCATACGCTCCTCTCTTTTCTCATATTTTTCTATAAAAAAAAAATAGAATTACTCAACATTTTGGGAGGACAAGTTTTGACTGAGCGTTTTCAGGGAACGATTATTCAGCGTTTTCCCGGAGCTTACCCTCACAGTTCATACACTTTTGATCAATTATCATCTGTTCTTGAACATTTATTCAACATAAAATTTCTGGTTTGTTTCGATCTGAGGTTCGAATCGTTCGTCGTGTTCGGGTCTATTCATAACGAGAGAGTAGATTCGACGACCTCGACACCCTAGTTCACTGCGCCAACAAGAGGTAAACTTCCTATCGCTTTTTTTTTTTTTGGATTTTTAGTTATGCTTTGTTGAGTTTAGTATCAGTTTAAGCTTAATGTAGTTAATTATGTTTACCAAGTTAATTTTATCTATTTTGGATAGAGTAATTAGTTAAGTGGTAATTTTATTTAATCGATGATGTTTTTTAAGTTATTTGCTGGCTATGTTAGTTAAATAATGTTTATGTGTTGATGTTCTGATTTATGGTAATCAAGGATTGTGTTCATTGGGTCTGAATTATTGTTGTTATACTACCAGCTTTAGACCTCTTGTGTATGACTTGATCTCGGATTAGTGCTTATCTTATATGGCTTTGTGCTTTGACATCATGAGTAGTATATAAATTGATGTGTATCCTTGAAGCATTGCCCGTATTTGTCTAATGTATAAGTTTGGCAACCTGTCTAGGAATCTTAATCTAATTCTGTGTTTCTCAAAATAGGTGTGTGGTCTGATACATACTCATACTTAGAGCAGCTGGTGATTACTTTCTCTATGTTTGTCCATGTCTATTTAGTTGTTAGTTAAATCTGCTGTTTGGCTGCCCATGGATGTGTTGAGAATGTTCTGTCAACATATTAATCACAATTTACTATACAAGCATGTTTTACATCAGTATCAAGATCACATATGTCCTAAAGGGTTGAGATGAAAGTAGCTTAGACCAATATGACATCCTATAAGATACCTATTGTACGACTATTAGACTGATGAAGTTCAACTGATTACATGAATGTGTTAAGCTAAATCTCAGAACTGTGTACATGAAACTTGGTGTGTCTGCCTCAAGCTATGCCCAAATTCACAATGATTAGTAACTTATTTATGTTTAGGTGTGATTAATCCTCCCTTGCTGCGTATGGTGCTATGTGATTTTGAGTGCTTTCGCTTCTTGTTTTACATCCCATGCCTGCTTTGACTGCACTTAACCTTGTCCCTTCCAAACTGTCACACTGCCTGAAGTGCCTTGCACACCTGAAATACCCATCTGATAACTTCATATTCAACTGTGTCTACCTGAATTACTGCCTTGGTGCCATAATATGGTTTTGTGCTTCTCAAATCAATTCATATGTGACCATTATATAATCATAAGCATTGAACCTAGTTTGTATGCCCATCAGTACCTTGAGGAGTTGTTTTTGGACTGCTTGAATCCTGTATTGATAGTTCATTCTCATTAGTCTTGCATAGTTAGTTTCCTCTTTTAGAATACTGCAGCATTGTATCTCACTTTGGACATCTCTACTGATCATAAACATCAAACCTTGTCAGTGTCCTATTTTTACTCCTTGAACTCTGCACTGCTGAGTGTGATTTACCTCTCTCACTGTTCTAGATATGTCATCATGTATCATTGAGTGAATTTTGCATAACCCCTCCCTTCCAAACATGTTGTAACTTGCCTGCTTTCTTTCATCTTGGTCTGGCTGCTAATCTACTCGCCTTAACCCACTCCTGGGATGCCATGATATAGCTATCACTCTGTAGTACTCATTTGACTCTCTTAAATTTGTTTAAGTCTATGATCATGGTTGATGTTCATATGCTCTAAATAAGTTAAACATACCTCTTTTCATTTAGTGTGTATACTTGACATATCTGCCTAAGTCTAGTTACATTTGGCTTGACTGATTGGGGTCACATGGTTGTCTTGTTATGTTGCTTGAACTTGTCCTTTTGATAATTGGTTGCTGGTCCAGTCTTAATCAGTCCTTGAATGTTTAAGTGATGAAGTTGTTGATTAATATCTCACCTCTTTAGTATAATCATACCTTTGGGTTCAGTAATCTTTTCTTATTCTTGTTGAGTATTCTCTGTTCTGTTTATGACTTCAGTTAGGACCCTTTAGACCATTAGTATGCTCCAAGATTGCATGTTTGAATTCTTGGAATGGGTTGACAGGAGTAGTAAACAGTTGGTTGTTTATTGAGCCAAACCTTTTCTAGTCGTATTTCTTCAATACTTTAAGTTCAAGTTAGAGGATCAAATGTTTCAACAACACTCAAATCCTTCTCCATGTCTTTGGTTAAGTAGCTGTCTCATTAGCATCCCTTACACTCTTATTTTTCTGTTGATTATATGAATGGTTCTTGCTTAGTTCAATTTCACTTCAGTAACTCGTTTGGTCTGAGTATATATTTTTGTTGAAATGGTCAGCCAGTTTCATATCCTATTTAAGTCAGTCCGTTAGATTTTTTGTGGAGTATTTCAGCTTGTCAACAGTATTCCTCCATTATAATAGTAGTTTGGATTAAGTAACATTTCTCTGTATCAACTTGAGTATTAGCAACCACTCAGTTGTTTCAGAACAGCAGCTGACTAAGATTTTGTTCAGCTAAAATGTTGCTTGTCTAAAATATCTATTGTTTCTGTTGTATCAAAAATGAATCTCTGTTCACTTTCAAGCAAACTGCAATTAGTTACTATCATGTAATGTTGAGTATCCCTTCTTTGGCAAACTGGTTGGTAAATTCATTTATGACACTTTATTTGAAATGATGGTTTCTCCTAAGAACAATAGCATGAGCATGTGTTATAGGTAAAATTATATGTGTTACCCGTACCTAAATAAAAGTCTATACTGGAATATACATATGGTATACTTAGGTATATCCGGCACTTTGTATGCTTTTTGTATGCCTTTGGTGTCTCTCTAAATGACAATGAGGTGCTAAGTAGGATTAGAATTCATCTCTGAATTTAAATATTGATTAGTGTTAAAAAGAAATTAGATAGGCAGATAGTATACTAATATACACCAGTCATGGCAGTCCCGTGTGTTTGTAATGTAGCATATCGTCAAAGTAAGCCCGCAATTGTAAGACCCTTTCCCTTTGAGTGTTTCGATTAAGGCTTATCTCTTTCCATGTTCTGTTATTGGGTTTGGTTTTATCCATTGACCATTTAAATCATTTGGCTGCCGCTATTTACATGAGTTTCTTTATCTAAGTTTTGGCTGTTACTTTTTCTTTATTGCATATTTGAAGTATAGGTCTTATAAGTCCTCATTGTACTAATCCTTTTTATTTTATTTTTGCGTGACTATCGCATACGAGTTCAAGCGACTCGTCATCTCCTTCCGCGTTCGGCGTTAGGCTAAAAGCCCAACAAAATCCTCCTCTCGTATCCGATCAGCCCAATCCGCAGCCAAACAAGAAAATAAAATCTGGGCCGAAGCCCAACAGTAGCGGACAGCAGCCTTCCTAAATGGGCTGAGCCCATTTACATTACATCTACTCCTCTATTTTATTTCGTGCGCATTTAATGTGTGTTGTATGACTAACAGTTTTGTTTGTTAATTTAGATAAACCTAGTGACATTAAGGGTTTTAATTTAGTAATGGGTAGTTAATTCCACAAAATTACATTCACTTCTATTTATGTTCTAAACTACTTATATAGTATCTATAACATTTATTGGAGTAATTGATTTTCAAATAGCATGCCTACACATTCTTGGGTTAAAGGAATCATTTTTCATTCTTACCATCTTAGGACTTTCAAAACATCATAAATTATACACTAATGTTAGCTTATTTTGAGAAATAAAAAGGCAAGCTAGTATTGTGGATAACTTCTTCACTTTTGCTCTTTTTCAACGCTTGAAACATATATTTGCTAAAACAATCCTTACATAGTCTATATTGAACTATTAGTCTTTGTAAGTCTTTACTTTTAATAGCACTTAAAATCTTCTTTTATACAAATAATTATTTTTCTACAAGTCCTATTTTAAATAGCATTCGCACAGGTCTATCTATAACTTTAGCCACATTTACAAAGCTACGTTCTTTTCTATAATACTATATTTACACTTAGCCTAACTAATCATAAGTCTGGTCGGTTAACCATTATTAATGGGTCTTAAAGGGTGCCTAATACCTTCCCTTTAGACTAATTGAACCCTTACCTAGAATCTTAAGTTTCGCAGACTTTTAAAACAGAGTTAACTTTAAAATAACTTTAATCAATTTAGGTGTCCTAATTCACCATAAATAATTAGGTGGCGACTCCTTAAAATAAACAAAAAGAGGAATCACCAATATGTTGTACTTCTAATTTAACCCGATTAAAATGGGGTATGACAAATGTACCAACTAATATTAGGTCCCTGAATACATAGCTCAAGGACCTGAATGGATCCTTAACCCAACAATGCTTTGGAATTGCATTTCGTATCTCAGCCAGCCTAAATGGAGGAGGGGCACACATTAATCTCATTGCTGCTCTTATAATCAATCTCACTTATTCCCAGAGACCCCATTAAATTAATGCTCTCGACCAACTCTGAACCTGTTTTGGTTTGAGAGTAGGCTAACTTATGAACAAGATGATAGTGCCCCTATATATATAAAAATAACAAATCATGGTTATGTTACTTTTTATTTTGTTGATCTTAGTATGTAATTTTAATTTGTCCTCAAATGCGTGTGTCGGTCTAGCTACTAGCTAAATGGTCGTCATTTAACTTTCTGTTGTGATATATTTTTCTTGCATGAAACTGAACAATCGTTTGTCCCCTTCAACCTTATCGGCATATTTTCAGGGCTGGTCATAGTAAAAGAAAAACAAATTGTCTGGAGACTATGTATTGTCACGAAAATAGAACCACCTCCTATTGTCATCGTTGTATACATTTTACTAATAGGCTAAATTGAGTGCCACTTAGTCTCTCTTGTTACACCCCGCACTTTCAGTGTTACACCCCGTACCTCGGAGAAGCGCTAATTAAATTTGAATGTAAGTATGTCGAGCTAGGCTAGGTAAAACAACTTTGGAGTGTGAGGAGCGAAGCATTATTAAGTATATTGTTTAAGGAAATGATGAATTATGATCTTATAAGTCGTAACCGGAAAGGACAACCTTGGAACCAAAGGACATGACCATTATCAAGTATGATTAGTGATAAATATCATGTATGGAGAGTTTCGGAAGATTTCAGAATCAAGAAAATCGAAGAAAATAAGTTTGACGAAAATTTGGAAAAAGTTGGCAGGATTTTGGGCAGATTTTTAGTCAACTTTGGAGGGGTATATCTCCTAGTATATTAGGAGTTTTAAGGTGTTTCAAAAGCCTAAAATAAAGTTCGTCAAGTTAAGTTTCCAACGCAATAAACCACTCGTCGATACGACATCGGAGTAGAGAATTATGGACGTTACAAGATAGGCTGACAAGGCAGAAACGTGTGCTATAGTACTGCTACATTAACCGACTTGCTACAGTACTGCTGATGTTGTTGGTTGTTGTATTTGGAATTTCGGGCTAGGCATATAAACAGGAGAGATGCTGCCTGATGTTCGGCAGAATATAGAGTAGTTTGACTTGAAAGTTTTGTATAAGTATACTATGATGAGTCTAATGATAGTGTGAATCCTCTTAAATGTAGACTCACGAATTCGGACGAATGAGTGTGGATAATTGGAGGTTGAACAGGTATGTTAAGGATAGTCCCTTTCTTCAAAAGGCATGATTTCTTCCTTATGAATCCAATAGGTGTTTTCCAAATGTCCCATGATCCCTTTCTGTGAATCCATAAATGTTTTCCAAGAATATTCTTATTCTCAAAAGCTAGAGATTCATGATTCATAGAGTTCTTATGATGTTAAAGATAAACATGTTTTATGATGACGATGATCCTATTTCTAGAAGCTCCTATGTTATAATTCCCTACATATGTTTCATAACCTCCTTACTTCCAAAAGTTAGAGTTCATGATTCAAAGGCATGACTTCTTTCTTGATAATCCATAAATGTTTTCCAAAATGTCCCTATTTTCCGAGTCAAAGATTTATGATTCTATAAGCTTTTATGACAACAACAACGGACATATTTTTACAATGTTAATGACTATGCTAAAGATGAGAATGTTTCTATGATGATTACGACGATGATGATGATTTCATGTGTAAAAGTCCCAAGCTTATGATTTCAATGTGAATATGAGAATGTTGAGTTATGTTCGTGATTTTCTTGATTTTTATTCATTGTTGTTGATCTCGCCTTATAATAATTGTTCCTTCAAGGTGAGATAGAGCGATGATGATTATTCCAAAATATAATCGGAGGTTACCGACCTTACATCACTCCGATGTATTTATAGCTTTTATTTGACTCTCATGCATGCTTTATATATATATATATATATATATGTATGTATGTATATATATATGTATATATGTATGTATATATGTATGTATGTATGTATGTATTTTCTCACACCGCGCCGCGCTATAGTCGGCCGGGCATGGCACGTAGATGTGCACAACCACTGCAGTGGGCATGTTATGATATTGCCCCGGTCGCGGGAGGCCCGGACGCGGGCTAATGATGATAACATCGAGCCTTAATGGCCAGGCATGATACTATATATATGACATTGAGCCTTAATTGCCGGGCATGATACTATATATAAGACACCGAACCTTAATGGTCGGGCATGGTACTATATCTATGTATTAAAAATTTTTTTTAAAAGGCCAAGCATGCATGACACCGCCTTATGAGGCATCCAGATGTACAGGTTATCTCTCATATTCCATGTTACCTTTCATATCTATATTATGTTGTTATTCATGCCTTACATACTAAGTACATTATTCGTACTGACATCCCTTCTTGTGGGCGCTGCGCTCATGCCCACAGGTAGGCAAGGAGACGGATCAGACCCGTAGGTGTTCTATCAGCGAATTCTCAGTAGCACTCCACTTACTTCGGAGCTGCAGTCTATTTGGTGTTGTCCTTATTATCATTTGTATTCTATGTAGAGGCTCGTAGACGTGTGTGTACAGTTAGATGTTTTATAGCTCCACCGGTTCATATTGTTGTATAATATATTGTTGGCCTCGTCAGCCTTATTTTGAGCTCTTGATACTTTATTGTTAGCGTAGTCGGCTTTATGATATACGTTATGTTGTGGCGACCTTGTCGGTCCACACATGTACATATGTGCTGAATGAGCGAATATTCCTATGTTGGGCCTTTTCTGCATGTAGGTGTTCTTTGAGTTATGGATTATAATGTTCAAAGTAATGGATAAGTCAAGTGGTTTCCGGCCTACGGGTCGGAGCCCGTCATACTCCTGGTAGGGGGTGTGACATCTCTAATCTGTAATAGACTAGCTAACTCCTCTTGGATATAAATTTCATAAAATCCGATAGACTGAAAGATTCGATTCAAACAAATGCTCTCATAGAGTGATAGAGGCACAACCATTTTAGATTGAGGGTAAATGTTGTGATGCTCTCTGGCCTCTTTTTCGGATTTGCATTGGCCTGGTACTTGCTGAAGTGCACGTATACTCGATTTTGGGACCACTATTTAAAATATATTCAGAGTGCGTAAAAGTTTGTAAGTCTACTCATTTTGGAACAATTTTAGATATGCAGTGTGTGAAGCTTCATATCGATGAAATTCTGATTTAGTCATTTTTTCTTGAATTTGTAACACCTCGTGCATTCGGGCTAAGATTTGACTCATAAGACGGGGGTATAATGAACCCAATTTTAGTATTATATAAATGGTGTTTGAAACCCAATCAAGACATGAGACGAGTCCTTGAGCAAAATAAAGTCGGAAGCTACCCTACGGAGCGTGTTTTCAAGTGAGTTTGCACCATGTCTCAATTAAAATGAGTATACGGAAAAATACGTAAGGAATTTGGGAAAATTTCCTTCTTGAAAGTTGTAGATCTTTGAATTAACTTTCCAACGGTATATTATGGACGCCAAACAGACATCTGTACAAAGAGTTATTCCCGTTTTACTAAAATAGTATTCTGCCGATATACGGTAGAACATACGGGCCGTGAAAATTATATGGGCCGTATATTCCAACAGTAAAATTGGTCCAGAAAGACCAAATCACTGTAATGGATGTACGGTTACATATACAGTCCGTAAAACTTTTATGGACCGTAAAATAGGGCGTAAAATGGGTTCAACAACAATTATAAAACTTCGTTTTAAGGCTTTTTCACTTCATTCTTCATACCCCCAAGCCCTAGAACGACCTTCTATTCTCTCCCATCATCAAGAACACCAAGGTAAGCCTACTCTAATCATTCCAAGTCAATTCTAATATATATCCTTGTCATCTAAACAAGAATCGTCATTCCAAAACTAGGGTTTTCAGGAAAACCCATCTCAAGGTTCAAGAATTCAAGATTTTGGAAATCTTCTTCAAAGCTCAAGTCTTTAATTCAAGTTTTGGAGCGACTAAGGTATGTAGAGTTACTATCTACGTGTGGAAACATCATTGTTCTTCCCCACGCCTCATAATCCATACATTATGATTCTTTACGAAAACTAGGGTTTCTATACCATGCTCATGATAACCCTAGGTCCAAGTCCATGATTATATTATCTATGAATTGTTATAATTCCATCATTGAGTTATTAATATTTCTTTATGATTATTAAGAATTTATCTGTAATCTATGAATAACCCATATATCTGATTCCATGGGTTCATGCATGCTAGTTTATGATATATTATGTTATTTCAAGAAAATACTATATATGTTTTACAAGTTCATGCAAGCAAGCTATAATTCATGATATCCATGTACAAGCAAGTTATATTCATGAAAACCATGGGCAGCAAGTGCCACTTATTTTACAAGTTATTTCGTGAAATCATGATTACAAGACAAGTACAAGTTAATTCACGAAAATCATGGGCTTCTTAGCCAACTATATTATGTTCATGTTTTTGGGAGTTGCTTTAATTACCGAGGAGGGCTTCAGATAGCCTGAAACTATGTAGCCATCGTAGGATGAGGATCGCTCCACCCATGTCCCGGACGATCTCTCATAATGACTGGATCCTTTCATACTTTATTAAATCTCATGTTCCCTGGCAAGGACTGAGTGTTTTGCTGGCGGGACACAAGCACCAGACCATGTATCGGTTATAAGTTATTTCTCTCCCTACGTATGATATTTTTACCATGTTTTATATATATGTATGTATTCATGTTCATGACCAGGTTTCATTTCCTATCATTATTATTTCATGTCCCAAGTTATTTCTTTCAGTTGCTTTACATACCAGCACATTCAATGTGCTGACGTCCCCTTTCTATTGCCCGGGGGCCTGCATTTCACGATGCAGGTATTGATCGACAGGACAGCAGAGTTGCTCATTAGGACATTGCTCGTATCAGCTTTTGGTGAGCCCCATCTCATTCGAGGTTGTGTCTTTACTTCTATTTATGTCAGTTATGCATCTAAGGTATGCTGGGGGCCTTGTCCCAGTAAGTATGTTTTCCAGTCAGACTCATGATAGAGGTTTCATAGACTAGACAAGTCAGTTATGTTATGTCAGACATTCAGAGTCGTATAGCCATTTTGGCTCATTCATGTTATTTCCGCACTCATGTTTAAACAAGTATTTTTATTAAGTATTATGACTTACTACGTTTTATAAAGGCTCATCATGCATTCACGTTATATTCCGCTCATGTTATGCCTCATGATGATTCAGCAAGCCATGTGGTTCGCTCGGTCACATGCAGTAAGGCACCGAGTGCCGTGTTTCGCCCAGGCCATGGTTCGGGGCGTGACAGAATTTCAGGCACATGTGATTGAAATTCAACCATTTCTACCTAATTTTAACTATATATGGCTGAATCAGGAAAAAATGCTTCAGCCATATATAACTTCAAACATTTTAAAGCGTGAGGAAGACACCACATGTCTGAAGTTGTTTCAAATATAATTAAAGTAGGTACTTTTTTTTAAAAAAAAAAAGTAGGTACAAATTAAATAGCGATATTCAAATAAAATATACCCCGTGAAACTTTTACGTGGGTCTTTCTTATAATATCATTTCACTTGTAATAAGTTTCTCCTATAATGGGCTCCCTTTTATGTGCATTAATTACCCTAACAGGAAATTAAAAAAAAATCAATAATATAAGAAATAACAAGGTAAAGAAAAACGAAGAAATTATTCCTTGATTTAGTAGAAATAATTTAACAACACCGCCTACAGTTAATTGCACAACTGCACTTTGATAGTTTAAGAAATTAAATATTTAGGAAACGCGTTAGTTCAAGAAACTAGGTTGCATTAAATTGGTTAATGTTATTTTTACTTTTGAAAGTTTCCATATTTGATTCGGTAACTAGCTTTGTTGGTTTAGGAAACTCTCACCTTATTCCTATAGGAAATCGGAAATCCTAATGTTACCTATATAAATATATTTCGTAATGCACGTAGTAAAATTTCTATATACTCAAATCTTTTACATGTACAGTGCTTAGGGCTTAGTAAACATAATGCTTTATTCTCAGTCAAAATTTGCCGTAGCAACTAAGATGGCTTGCTGCCGGAAAAGGAAAATCTCTCAAGTTTCTGATTCCGGTGATCTTGATGTTACGGTGTTAGAAAAAGAAAACAAACAAATCCGAGCTGCGATGCTCAAGAAACGATTCGCTAATGTAATCTTCAAGTCCGAACAACAATTACGTGGACTTGATGAGCTACAAATCAAGAAGAAAAAAGAAAATCAATTGTGTGAAGAGAACGTGAAAGTCGAGTTCATGAAGACACAACGGCAAAGAGAGAGAGAAGCTGCTCGTATTGCCATAGAAAGAATAAAAAGAACAGTGGATTTTGGCGATAGCCTGAAAGCAGAAAGAGAGTTGTTGATGATGATCCGCGCTGCTTGATTTATTCTCAGAAAGTTAGAGTTCAAAAATGCGAATTGTTAGAAATTTCTTGAAGAGCCAAAAGGTATTACGTACTGAAGTATAGTTCATTTACGTTCAATTTTTTAGTATTCAAGCAATTCACTTTGTGTAAAGAAGAAAAAGGCAAGGCAAAGTATTGGTCAGTGGCTAATTTTGTTATGTAAAGAACTACGTTGGGCTTTATTTTCTTGAAAGGTTTAGTTTTAGTATTAGTAGAGGGTGCGTTGGGAACTTGTGAACAAGATGGTGTAAGTGATGTCCCTATACATATAAGAAAAACAAATCATGTTGATGTTACGTTTTATTTTATTGATCTTAGTATGTAATTTTAATTTGTCCTCAAATGAGTGTGTCCATCTTGCTACTAGCTAATTAATTAGTAATGTCTGTCATGTCATTCTCTGTTGTGTGTTTCTTGCATCAACTTGGAACAGTCGTGTGTTCACTTTAAATTTTATCAGCGTATTTCCAGTGCTGGTCATAGCAAAAAAGAAAAAAGAAAAAAAACTGCCCGGAAACTATATATTACTACCGTTATGTTGTTAATCACGGAAATAGAATTGAATTTGAGAAGATATATCATCTTTGAAAAAGATAAAAAAAAAAAAAAATGGGTTGCGCTATATGAAAGAGTACACAATTATGATGTATTTGGCAAAATCAAATCCAAGTAGATATCTATTATTTGATTAGATCATTGATCTCTTTTATTTCTCTTGTTTTCTTCAATATTCAATGTTGCACACATCTTTTTTCAGGAGGTCTTCAGCCATTACATTACATAGGAGTAACAAATAGTAATATAACTCTAGATTTCCCTTTCTATGATGCAGAATAAAATCAGCTCTCCCTGAACGCAGTCTTGAGTTAAATTTTGTACTGCACTTTCGTGTACTTTAGATAGTAAAATTTTGTACTGCACTTTCGTGTACTTTACAATAATAAGTAGGCGTTTGAACATGAATAGGGTGATATTTCAAAAAAAAGAAAAAAATATTGTTTAAAAAAAGATATTTGAAAGTTAAAGTTGTGTTTGGACATACATTTAACTTGAAAAAGTGTTGACGTTTTGTGAGAGAACTTTTTACCTTGAAAACATGGTTCACTTGAAAGAAAATATTTCAAGTTGGAGAGAAAAATTGATTAAATGTATAACCAAATAAGTAATTATTTGAATTTTTTTTTCCTGAGAAAAGCAGATTTTTTCATGTCCGAACATGCCCTATAAATCGACATAGCATGGGGCCCCAAAAACATGATCCCAGCAGATGTCCAAACGTGTCCTATAATAGACATGCGTGCTTCTGTCGCTGTGTATTATTATTATTATTATTATTATTGATAGAGATTTCGTCGTGTAACATGAATGCCAACATTACAACGATGGCATCAAATTAATATGTCTTCTAGATATGTATACATAAATGATTTAGTGCCACAGCAACAGTGGCGAGATCCAGGATTTTCATCCAGGGGGTTCGGGAACAAAAAAAAGTATTTTGCTTTTATTCAGGGCGTCCAAAAGTTAATATATGCACATAAACACATAATTTTTTTCCTATATATACACTGTAATTTTTTGCCGAGGGTGAACACCCTCAGCCCTCTTTAAATCCGCCCCTGCACGGCAATGTTGCGCAAATAGTCACTTTTGTGGCCTTGTATCTAAAAGTTGACCATTTTAAAAATTAGACCTATCTGAAGTCCAAAGTAGCTTCCTTGTCTAAAGTAAACAAGAGTTAGTTTTCACAATTTAAAATTGTCACCTCCTAGTCACTTACCAGCAACTTATGGTTGCCGCCAAGGCTTTGCTTCAATACCTTTGACTATATACAAAGTAGGAAAGAATATTTTCTACTCAATAATGCGATTTAAACTTATTTCTCTTTTTGAATATGGGTTGTGTAATTCTCAGATAGCAAGAGGAGTTTCAGAGTTTTGCCCAACAAGGTTGATCGGACCAATGGTGCCATCATTATATTTGGATGGTAGAATTTCATGTGACAGAAAAAATTCAAATTGCCTCAAGGGTGAAGAAAACAGAAGGTTACCAATGATATCTGCTACAAGATGTTTGTTTCAGATTCTGTTCTTCAACTCGAACTGTTACATAGTACATACTGTATAGTATACTCCCTCTGTCCCAAAAAGATTGTCCTCTTTTGATTTGGCACAAAATTTAAGAAATAAAGAAAGACTTTTGAAATGTGTGGTCCAAAACAATCCTTAGATATTTGTGTGACTGTAAATCATCTCATAAAGTTAAATTGTTTCTAAATATAGAAAGGGGACAATCTTTTTGGGACGGACTAAAAAAGAAAAACGGACAATCTTTTTGGGACAGACTAAAAGAGAAAGGCGGACAGTCTTTTTGGGACGGAGGGAGTATGTGTTTTGGTAGAACAATAGAACTACTCAAAGTATATGATTAAAAAGCAATCAAGAGTTTCTTCTACTTCATCTAGCAGGCTAAATTTAGGCCTCAAACCAATTCTCCATATCTCATCTATAATTTTAGCATCCGTCAATTGATAGGACCATTAAGGCATCAGCACCATTGGCAAGCCAAGGATCAGTCCTTTGAAAGTCGAATTTCATCCACTATGAGTCACGAAACAATCAACGACTTGATTTGCCAGTGTTTCTAGCTGGTTGCACCGTGACACGATTAGTCCTTTTCGAGCAATTCCTTTTGTGGATTCTATGAATTACGAAGCAATTGTGATACTCAGTCGATATTGAAAATTTGATGCTTTTTTTAGCAAATCATGTTCACACTTTTTCTTTCCTGTAAGACTCAATATTATTTTGACACCTTGTATGTGGGCGATTTTCCCCAACACCTGAATAAACTATCATAAAAAAAATAGTTTCAGTAGAGAATGAGAATGCTATACTTAACCATTGTGGCTTAAAAGAGATAAGTTAAATAATTTTTTTTGGATAATACATCACGAAAAAATTGCACCAATAAGAAGTATTTACTCCATAGAATGAGCTTACATTATTTGTCATTAACTTGTTAAACGTGAAGTAGCAAAACACATTAAGTTGTTGATGTTTCTAAAATACTATTCTTCATATTCGATGCAAGAAATAGAAAACGATAACTTGATAATCGGTAGATCTAGCGCGATTTGCCATTCATCGGGCTTGGGAGAGGAGGTAGACACTCCCCCCTCCCGAATCCTTTCCTGCGCAGTCTATCGTTTCTAACAAGTTACAAAAGAAAAATAGAAGGAAAGAAAAAGAAACACAGTTCAAACGCTTTCCATAATAGGTACACAAGAAATCTTTGGATTCTTTTGATAGTGAAAATGCCATAAAGCGTGACTCAAGATCCATGATATGAAAACCAAAATCAGAATAACAAAGAAAAAGACATCCGGATGCATTTCTAACTCATCTCCAACACTTAAGACTAAAGAATTATACAATAGAAAAGACCATCTAAAGAGCCTATCTCTATCATAATAGCTAAAATAGTGGGAAAAAAGGATCACAGAAAATGAAAGTAAAAAAGGAACGGTTTCTGAGAACATAGCAGAGGAATTCCAATTAAGAGAAATCTTTAACGTGAGTAATTTTGCTAGGGTAGTAAACAGTGCAATACAAGCATTTGAATCTTTCGTCAACGAATTAAAGGTATAAGTAAAGTTGTTTTAGTTTGTTGTTTTGCGAAAGGGTCTAAGTACTTAAATCATCATTTGAGATGATTACAATTAAATCGTCTATGTACCCCTACTAATTAAACCTTTAAATGAGGATCAAGCCCTAAATAGTTCTTTTACACAACAAAAACATTCTTACACTTTTCAATCACATAGAACACCAATCAACAATTGAAAAGAAAAATCCAAATCCTTTCAACTTATCGTCAAAATCTAGTCCTTTTTGTGCTTTCTATAACAATCCTCGCAACATCCCTTTGGCATGGTAAGTTTAACTTGGCTTTTTTCAATCTCTTCGGGCAATTCCTTTTTCCATATCTCTTGTTTCTTCTTCCTTTGTTGTGAATATAACTTCAACTTGGCTTCTTTCATCTCTTCACCCAATTGCTTTTTCCGCGTCTCTTTTTTCTTCTTCGTTTGTTCATCAAATTCTTCCTCGCCAATCAGCAACAAAATTTCTTTTTCTCTCCGGCCATGTGAGTGCAAAGACTTGTTCGCTTTTTTGAGGTCTTCGAGCAATTCATTTTCCCACATTTCCTTTTTCTTCTTGCAACAAGCCATCTTGCTTGAACAAAGTATTACTAAAAGTAAAAACCGAAATTTTTGGCTAATAATGAAGTGTGTAACTATAAACTTTGCGAGAACAAGTAGAGGAAGAATGTAATATATATATATATATATATATATATATATATATATATATATATATATATATATATATATATATATTCCAAAACATCTGTTTCCTAAATTTATTAAGGTAGTGTGTAATACCAAGTTTCAATTTCTTTTTTCATTTTTTAAATAATTTGTTTAAGTGCTTATTACAATCAAACCTCTCTATACTTGTCATTCGTTTTAATATCATTTCATTATAACTGCCTGATTTTCTCCGAAACTGATTTTTCTTGTTATATTCTACTTCTCTATAGCAATATTCTACCTATAACAACAGTGACATTCATTATAACGATACACTCTTTGTAAAATTACCTTTCTATAACAACATACTCAAATATTGTGTAATACTCTAAGATTTTGTAAGAAATATATTACGAAGAGTATCAACCTAGGGGTGACATAAAAGAGTCAACTATTAAGCTCTTAACATTCAAGGGAAAGCTATTTAATTCCCTTTTGCCCAAAGTTTGAAAAAATTTCTTTGTCAATTTAAACATTATATTGTGACTAAGAGATTGGAATTTACAAAAAACCTACAATTGTAGAATTCCTACGTCTAACTTGAAATATTTAAATTCTCAATTAACTTAAAATGCATATGTTCCTTATATTTTAATTCTTTATCGGTATGGTACAATTAGCTATGGATTTATTAGTAAATTATTAGTATTTTTAACTTTTAATTAATGAGATATGAAAATCAGTTGAGATTTTAAAATTTACAAGTAATTTAATCTTCGAACTACAAAAAAATAATTGCTTGCATACTTTTATTTATAACATCTAAATGAGGTCTAAACATCAAATGCCAGTATACATACATAAAAACCCTCACTACAACAACGATGAAATTTCCGGACAAACACTATCATTATAGAGCAGTTTGACTGTATAATATTTAATTATTTTTATATATAACATATCAAATTTTTAAAAAAATATCTTTTTAAAAACATTTTGATAAAGTTTTTCATGAGTCAATTTGGACGACATATCAGTCTAATTTTAAAATGAACTCAATTGGACGGGTCAAAATGGGCGCACCACCCAAACCTATCTGTGTTTGGGAAGTCATATTTAAATGAGATAATTTTGACACGCTTAATTTTAATTTATAGTATTTAAATTTTTTCTTGTAATTCAAGTAATTATATTAGTGATCTTCAGTTTTCTTTACTTCTTGTTTGTGAATTGTGATATGATTATGATCGGTTGATACTCTTCTTGTTTGCCCCTCTTTTTTTGTGGAGCTTAGCTAATGCACTTAAAACGTACACATACAAGGAGTCCGGAGCCTAAAGGGCATAAAAATACACGGTATACACCAAAAGGGGGCTACCTTTTAGTTACATACCAAAATGGGTATAACGTGGAGGAGTCCACATTATACCCCAATTTTTTTTTATTTTTTTGCATTATCTAAAAATCACATTAAAAATTAAAAAAAAATTAAAAGGTATAACGTGGACTGATCCACGTCATACAAAATTATTTGTATAACGTGGATCAGTCCACGTTATACCATTAATATATATTTTTCTCCCCAACGTTTTACAAAATAGTTTGTAAGACGTTGCCTCTATTTAAATCATATTCGGCTATGTTTTTAATAAAAACAATTTATTGATTTTTTTTTAATTTTTAAAGCATATAGTTAATTTCAGTGATTAACTGAAATAAATATTTTAACACATGCAATAATTAAATATGTGTTATATATGCGAACATAAATAAAAAATAAAATATAAGTTAAATAAACGTCACACATTAACTGAGTAGTAAATGTTAAATTACATACTAACTATTAAACAGCACGAGACATGTTATATATTCTTAGAAGATTACATAAGGAAACAACGATTGTACAACTTAAGAAAAAACATAAAAACCAACAAGCAACAACAACTACTGATTTCTGTCGGGGCAGCGATTCTTGTTATGACCTGTTTGCTTGCACGTACTACACTTTCTAGCCATGCGAACAGGAGCTATATCCATTTCATTCCTCCTTCTAGTTGTAGTCCGCGCTCCTGAAGTTCGCTCGTATTCAGTGTTTGCAATTAAACTGAAGGGAGAAGGTGGCCAATGTGCCTCATCACCCAACGGTGAAATTTTTCCACTGTACGCTTGCTTGTAAAGCCTGCAACTGTAGTACTTGCTAACATAGGTCTTTGGTTGAATTCCGCGGATATCACAAAATTTAATTGCATGTGAACATGGCATATGGCAGTTTCTCTACTTCCCACACGAACACTTTTTCCCTTCGGCAGAGACTTTATGGATATTTCTGCCCTTACCTTCGTGTGCAAATATCAGAATCTCAAAGACCCCTTCAGCTGCATTGTATTGCTGCATGTCAGTATGCTATATGGATGTTCGCATATATAACACATATTTAATTATTGCATGTGTTAAAATATTTATTTCAGTTAATCACTAAAATTAACTATATGCTTTAAAAATTAATAAAATCAATATTTTTTTTTATTAAAAACACACCCGAATATGATTTAAATAGAGGCAACGTCTTACAAACTATTTTGTAAAACGTTGGGGAGAAAAATATATATTAATGGTATAATGTGGACTGATCCACATTATACAAATAATTTTGTATAACGTGGATCAGTCCACGTTATACCTTTTAATCTTTTATTTTTTATTTTTGCTGTGATTTTCTAACAATGCAAAAAATAAATTTGGGGTATAACGTGGAGGTGATTTTCTGACAATGCAAAAAAAAAAAAATTGGGGTATAACGTGGACTCCTCCACGTTATACCCGTTTTGGTATGTAACTAAAAGGCAGCCCCCTTTTGGTTTATATCGTGTATTTTTATGCCCTTTAGGCTCCGGACTCCACTTACAAGTATCAGATGCATATATCGAATTAGTTTAATATATCTTGGTTAATTGATTTAATGAAGTGAAAATATGAATTAATTAATTAACCATGCTTAATTTGCTAAAAATCTATGCTAAATACATGCAACATGCATCTATTAGAGACTAGTATGAATTAATTAAACAACCCCTTGAACTTTTAGCAAAAGAAACGCACTATTGGAGATATTATACTAAAAGTTGTAAGTTATATGCTGTAATTCCAAATCTAACACAATTGCACCAGTACCATAAGAATCAGTAGTAGAATCAGAACTTTTACTAAGCGAGTTTAAAATATGAAAAAGTAAACACGTGAAAAAGTTAAAAAGGGTTTAATATCTACTATATATACATAAAAAATAATATTAACTATGTATAAACATTTTCTTCTTAAGGGGGTTCATCAGGGCTGGCCTAAGGGTAAGGCAAATGAAGCCTTTGCCTTAGGCCCCCAAATATTTAGGGCCCCAAAATTACTATAAATATTAGGTATTATATTATTATATGTAATACATAATTTATGTATTAATATTATTTTAATATTAATAATTAAAAAATGTAAACTTTTATTTTAGTTTGATTGATGTTGTACAGATGAGTGAGTAAATAACAGTAAAAAAAATTCATGAGTATACCGAATCATTATAGCTATACTTCTTTTGACACGACAACGCAATTTGAATTAGCATCAAAAGTAAGTACTAAATAATTTTAAATTAAAAGTATATTAATATTCCTTGTTGATTCTAATTTTTCTTTCTCTATGTACATTCATTTCTCTTTCACTTTTTAATGATTTTATTTTCGATTTTTCTAAATTAGCTACTTAATTTTGTCATGTTTGATCCATGCATCAGAAATCAAGTACATTTGTCATCTTTTTTAATTGAGAAATTACTAAAAGCAAGTGACGCAAAGTTAGAAACTCGATGGATAATAGACATGTTTTTTCTACCTTGCTACACTTAATTACCATGCTTTTGCCTACGGTAAAGTTCAAAATTGTGATGTGCGTGCCTTACAATTAGATAAAAAATTTGGGGCTTCTTTTGTATCTCATTATAAATTATATGAATTTTACGAAATAAGTTTAGGACCTTTTTCATATATTTTTGCTTTAGGCCATCAACATCATTGAGCTGCCCCTGGGGTTCATACCACCTTGGCCCTTCCTCCCTCTGCCCCTGATAACAACCCACATAAAAAGAATAAAACATACTTACTACCGTTATCGTATTTAGCAAGATTATTGTCACGCCCCGAACCTGGGCCTGGACGTAACACGGCACCCGGTGCCTGACTGCATGTGACCGAGCGAACCATCTGGCTGGCTGAATCAACATGTGATACCAAAACATGACTAATTTATAAAATAAAACTAACACATGCTGATTAACTAAAAGTCTCACTGAAATATCATAATGCGGAAATACTTAGACAATCTGAAATATATCTGACAGTAGCCTACATGGCTAAACCAAAACGATTTAACAACTGCCAACAAGGCTATCATAATAAATATCTGACTGTCTGAACTGTGTCTATGAAGCCTCTAAGAGTACTGAATGATAGAGCTGTCTATAAACTGAAATAACTGGGAAGCTGACAACGCCCCGAAGGAATGTGGGGCTCACCAGTAGCTGATACTTGCACTCCTAATTAGCTGGGTCGTCAACCTGTGTATCGTTACCTGCATCGCGAGATGCAGGCCCCCAAGCAATAAAAAGGGACATCAGTACATTTGAATTGTACTGGTATATAAAGCAACTGAAGCAATAAAAATACTGGAACTGAAACTGAAAACTGAAACTGAACTAAACAGGAAAGCAAGAAGCTGAAGTACTCCCTGTTATGGATGAAGAATCACCTGTAAAACTGTAAATATAACTGTGGCCTAGGGCCCAAATAATGTGCACAAAAACTGTGGCCTCTGGCCCAAGCAATACGTATGCATAAACTGTGGCCTAGGGCCCAAAAGTACAGATACAGGTGTTCAACATTAACAATTTACAAAATTGATTCTGGCTATAGCTGATAGCATGATAACTGCTTCTGATTATGGGACTCTTGCAAATAACTGGTTATACACTGACTGAGACTCATGTGATAATAATGCATAAGTCTATAAAGATTAAGTGCTGAGTTCATGATGTTCAAAGTGACAACCATGAACGAATTCTGTAACTGCAACCCTAGAAGATAACAGTTCTATATCATATCATGAAACTAGGCTAAACTATGTTCTGAGTCAAATTTCTGACAAGCATGAAGAATGAGGCATAGGGAGAATCATGAATATTCCCTAACGTAGATAGTTAGCCTCACATACCTTAATTCCAGCCTTTGAGCGTAATACAATGTTCGTCAACCCTCTCAACTTTGATCTATATCAATACAAGTTAAAGAGATTCTATATTAGCAATAATATTCATGCTTTGGTCATCTAAGCATTTTATCAAACACTTAGTGGGCATGAAGCTCTACAACCTTCATTAATGGTGTTTTCTTCACCCAATCCCCATTCTATGACTTCTAGGTGATTCTACAATCTTAATTAGATGTAATTAACATCATTCTTCATCACCCATATGAATACAACAATCCCAAGTCAACAATCCAAAAACCCTAGCATAGTTCATATAATTTTCTTTATCAAACCCATTTACTATTCTCCCAAGAACTTATCAACACTTTAATCATCATGAAACATCATAAAACTTACCTTAGTTATTGTAGGAATAATCCTTGAGTTGAAAAGCTTCACTTGAACAAAACCCTAGTTCCACCTTCTATGGAATTTCTTGACTTGAATGGATTTGATGTGTTTCTCACACTTAGTTTTGTGAATTAATGAAGTGGATCTTTAGTTTCACTTGGATTCTTGCATATGAAGCGTTTGGATGGCTCTAGAGAACCCTTGAGTTGTGTAAGAGAAATGGGAATGAAAAAATGATTTTGGGTCTCTTATTAATATCTTAAAATCTGACCCATCGGGCAATTCTACGCCCATTTTTACGGACCGTCAAACTGTTTGACGGACCGTCAAAATGGTCCGTAAAACTACCCAGCAAAAATTGAGTTTCTGTGACCATTTTACGCTGGCTTGAGTCAATTTGACGGACCGTATAATTGTTTTACGGACCGTCAAAATGAACCGTAAAACTGCCCAGCAAAACATGGTCTTCTGTGACCATTTTACGGACCGTATAACTGTTTTACGGACCGTCAAAATTTATACGGACCGTAAAAATGAAGCGTAAAACTGCCCAGCAAAATGTGACCCTCTGTGACCATTTGACGGACCGTATAAATGTTATACGGACCGTCAAATATTCTACGGACCGTCAAATGGTCCGTCAAAATTCTTCTGCTCGGACAGTCTGTCGTATAATGGGCATAACGTTTTGCACAGATGTCCGATTGAGGCCCGTAATATACCGTTGGAAAGCTATTTCAAGGGGCTACAACTTGTAACAAGGAAGTTTTCCCAAATTCAAAATTAATAGAGGGGTTATGGTCGTTGGAAGTAAGACCTTCCAAAAACTCGTTTGAAAACACGCCCCGTAGAGTGGCTTCCAACTTTTCTTTGCCCAAAGACATTTCTTATGACTTAATTGGTTTTCAAAAAACTTCCTATAATCCTCATCTTGGTTCCATTATATTATCATCTTATAGTCAAACTTTAGTCCGAAGTTACGAGGTGTTACAATATCTCCCCTTGGGATCATTCGTCCTCGAATGATAACCATTCGGGATTCTACAAAAATTTTGCCAGAGTTTCCCCTGTAATAAGGCACTACCAACCTGTCACAACAACCCATAATATCATTGCCTCACAGGGCTACATCACAACAGCATTATACATTGGCCACACACGACCAAAAACATGAAAAGAAAGCTTACATACCTCAAAATCTTGGCGCTTCATCATAAATCTCTTCTGCGGGCTGAAACAAGTGCGGGTATCTGAATTTCATATCCTCCTCGGCTTCCCATGTAGCTTCCTCAACTTTCTGACTCCTCCACAGGACTTTCACTGAGGCTACTTCCTTAGTTCTCAATTTACGAACCTGGCGATCAAGAATGGCTATAGGGATCTCCTCATAGGTGAGGCCATCCTTAACTGTTATAGTATTGGCAGGAATAACCAACGATGGGTCTCCTACACACTTCCTCAACATGGATACATGAAACACTGGGTGAACAGCAGCCAAATCTTGTGGCAACTCAAGTTCATAAGCTACTAGACCAACCTTTCGTAGAATTCTGTAAGGTCCAATATATCTGGGACTGAGCTTCCCCTTCTTTCCAAATCTCATGACACCCTTCATGGGTGAGACTTTAAGGAACACCCAATCATCGACTGAAAATTCCAAATCCCTTCGTCTCACATCTGTATAAGACTTCTGGCGACTCTGAGCCGTTTTCAAACGCTCCTGTATCAACTTGACTTTCTCCATGGCCTGATGAACCAAATCTGGTCCTAACAACTCTGCTTCACCTAGTTCGAACCAACCAATTGGTGATCTACACCTTCGCCCATACAGAGCTTCAAATGGTGCCATCCCAATGCTGGCATGATAACTATTATTATAGGAAAACTCGATAAGAGGCAAGTGATCATCCCAATTACCCTTGAAATCCAAAACGCATGCTCTTAACATGTCCTCTAGAGTCTGAATAGTACACTCTGCCTGGCCATCTGTTTGTGGATGAAAAGCTGTGCTGAGGTTCACCTTGGTTCCCAATCCTTTCTGAAAGGATTTCCAGAAGTTCGCTGTAAACTGAGCACCACGATCTGAAATAATGGACACTGGTGTCCCATGCAATCTGACAATCTCATTAACATACAGCTTGGCATAATCTTCTGCTGAATCTGTGGTCTTGACTGGCAAAAAGTGCGCTGACTTAGTAAGCCGGTCAACGATCACCCAAATAGAGTCATGACTCCTAGCGGAATGAGGTAGTCCTGATACAAAGTCCATATTGATCATTTCCCATTTCCAGACAGGAATATCAATGTTCTGAGCTAAGCCACCAGGCCTCTGGTGTTCGGCTTTCACTTGCTGACAATTCGGGCACTTAGCTACAAAATCTGCTACATTCTTCTTCATATCATTCCACCAATAAATCTCTTTAAGATCATGGTACATCTTAGTGGAACCTGGGTGGATGGAATACCTGGAATTGTGAGCTTCTGACATGATTCGCTCCCTGAGCCCATCTACATCTGGAACACACAATCTACCTCGGTACCTCAAGGTACCATCATCTCCCCCCTGTTCGAAAGTCGTTGTCTTATGCTTGTGAATTCCCTCTTTTAGCTGCAACAAGTAGGGATCATTAAACTGTTTCTCCTTGACTTCCATGACTAAAGAGGAAAGAGCCATGTTCTGAACAACCACACCACCATTCTCCGAGTCCAAAAGTCGAACTCCAAGATTGGCCAAACGGTGAACTTCCTTTGTCATAACTCTCCTATCCACGTTCACGTGGGCTAAACTTCCCATGGAACGCCGACTAAGAGCATCAGCTACAACATTCGCTTTCCCCGGATGATAAAGAATATCCACATCATAATCCTTAAGCAATTCGAGCCATCTTCTCTGCCTAAGATTCAACTCTCTTTGCTTGAAAATATATTGCAGGCTTTTATGATCGGTGAAAATATCCACATGTACTCCATATAAATAGTGCCGCCATATCTTGAGTGCAAAAATCACAGCTGCTAACTCTAAGTCATGGGTTGGATAATTCTTCTCATGAGTCTTAAGCTGTCTGGACGCATAAGCAACTACCTTACCATGCTGCATCAAAACACATCCGAGACCAACTCCCGAAGCATCGCAATAGACAACGAATCCCTCGGTTCCCTCTGGTAGTGTCAAAACTGGAGCAGAAGTCAATCTCTTCTTCAACTCTTCGAAACTCTGCTCACATACCTCTGACCATTGGAATTTGACTTTCTTCTGAGTCAGCTTAGTCAGCGGAGCTGAGATAGAGGAAAATCTCTCAACAAAACGCTTATAATAACCTGCTAGACCCAAGAAACTTCGGATGTCTGTTGCTGAGGTGGGTCTGGGCCAGTTCTTGACAGCGTCAATTTTCTGAAGGTCCACCTTAATACCTTCACCTGAAATTACATGGCCTAGGAATGCCACTGACTTGAGCCAAAACTCGCACTTTGAGAATTTTGCATAAAGCTCACGATCCTTGAGAGTCTGCAACACTATTCTGAGATGCTCTGCATGATCTGTCTCACTATGGGAATACACCAATATGTCATCAATAAACACAATGACGAATAAATCAAGATAAGGCTTGAATACTCTGTTCATAAGATCCATGAAAGCTGCTGGTGCATTCGTCAACCCAAACGACATGACAAGAAATTCAAAATGACCATAACGGGTTCTGAAAGCGGTCTTCGGAATGTCAACTTCCTTAACCTTTAACTGATGGTAGCCTGATCTGAGGTCAATCTTGGAATAACACTGAGCACCCTGAAGTTGATCAAATAGGTCATCTATTCTGGGAAGAGGATACTTATTTTTAATGGTGACCTTGTTCAACTGGCGGTAGTCTATACACACACGCAAGGATCCATCCTTCTTTCGGACAAACAAGACCGGTGCGCCCCAAGGTGAGACACTTGGCCTTATAAATCCCTTATCAAGAAGATCCTTCAACTGAACTTTTAACTCCTTTAACTCTGCTGGGGCCATCCTATACGGTGGAATAGATATCGGCTTAGTGCCGGGAAGTAGGTCAATTCCAAAATCAATTTCCCTATCAGGAGGGACTCCGGGTAGGTCATCTGGAATGACTTCTGGAAATTCACTGACAACTGGCACTGACTGAAGAGCTGGAGTCTGGGCATCTGCATCCCTGACTCGAACTAAGTGATAAATACACCCCTTGGAGATCATCTTTCTGGCTCTAAGGTAGGAAATAAATCTACCCCTAGGTGCTACTGAATTACCTTTCCATTCTATAAGTTCATCGGGAAAATCAAATGTCACAGTTTTGGTTCTACAACCCACAGAGGCATAACAGGACTCTAACCAATCCATACCCATAATCACGTCGAAATCTACCATCTCTAATTCTATTAAGTCTGCTATGGTGCTGCGATGGTAGATTAACACTGGACAACCTCTATGAATACGCCTAGCTATAACTGATTCCCTAACTGGTGTGGATACTTCGAAAGGTTCTTGCAACTTTTCGGGCTCTATCCCAAATTTCTTAGCAATATACGGGGTTACATAAGATAGAGTGGATCCTGGGTCCATAAGAGCGAATACATCGAAGGTGAAGACTGTTAGCATACCTGTGACAACATCTCCACGAGCCTCTGTATCCTGGCGACCTGACAGTGCATACAGACGATTCTGACCACCACTCGTATTACCGGGCTTTGCTGCTCCGCGCCCCTGCTGGGCTTGGAAAGTTCGAGGAGTTGCTGAATTTGTGGACTGAGCTACATTATTGTTACCTCCGGTATTCCGTCTTGCGGACGGACAATCCCGCAGAAAATGACCCAGCTGACCACACCCAAAACAACCATCCATGCCCAAACGACATACTCCTGAATGTTTCTTACCACAAGTGTTGCATGTAGGGTGTTGAAAACCACGGTTGGTCACGCTGGCCTGTGAATGTGAGCTTGCCGTTCCGGAGTTCCGGTCTTTCTGGTTAAACTTGGACCTTTGAAATGGAGCACTAGCTGTTGAGGGAGTAGGTCTTGATGACCTATTCTTAAAAAAACTGACGGTTGCCATTACCTTGAGATCCCCCATAACTGAAATTACCAGCAGACTTAGCCCTCTTGCTGAACTCCCTATCTTTTTGCTTTTGTAGGGCTTCTTCTTCCTTCATTCTTGTCTCGTTACCATGCACAAATGTCAGTATCTTGGAAATAGTCATCTTGTCGTTCTGAGCAACTGTGTTGGCATCCCTGTGCAACTCGGGTTTAAGCCCAAGTACAAATCTCCTAACCACGGCTCTCATATCAGGAACCATGTGAGGAGCATGTCTGGACAATGACACGAACTTGAGGTAATAGTCCTGAACAGTCATGTCCTTTTGCCTTAGATTCTCAAACTCTATAGCCTTGGCTTCTCTAACCTCAATTGGCATGAAGTGTTCAATAAAAGCGTCTGCAAATTCGTCCCAAGTAGCAGAAGGTGCATCCTCCCCTCGGGACTGTTCCCATGTCTCATACCAAATATGGGCCACATCTTGCAGCTGGAAAGCCCCGAATTCTGCTGCCTCTGTATCAGTAGCATGCATCACACGAAATATTTTCTGGAGTCCATCAATGAAATTCTGGGGGTCTTCCTCCTTCTTTAACCCTGTGAACACTGGCGGCTTCATCCGCATAAACTCCTGAGTCCTAGAACTGTTTGACCCACTACTAGCGCCTGAGCTAGGGGTCGTTTCCTGTCGCTGGGCTTGATTTGCCAAAATTTGAGTGAGCAGCTGAATAGCTCCTCTAACATCTGCATCAGAAGTATTGGAAGGCGTAGCAGCGACATTAGCTGTGGCGGCTGCCTGGGCCTGAGTGCCCCCTTCTGTTGCTGCGTCAACGGTTGCCTTCTGGGTAGTGGCCGTATTTTTCTTGTTGTACTTCCTTTTTGGAGCCATGTCTGAAATACGTAATTCGCACGAGTTAGAAGAATTCCTAAAAGCATTACTCTATCTTGCACGATCTAGAGTATGAAAGAAATGAAACAAATCCTGAATGTCTTGGTGGTCAACTGTTTATATGTGTGGGGCCCTCACACATATAAAAGAGACCCCACTAGACACGGCTTCATAGACTCCCTAAGACACTTGAACAACCTGGCTCTGATACCAAGCTTTGTCACGCCCCGAACCTGGGCCTGGACGTAACACGGCACCCGGTGCCTGACTGCATGTGACCGAGCGAACCATCTGGCTGGCTGAATCAACATGTGATACCAAAACATGACTAATTTATAAAATAAAACTAACACATGCTGATTAACTAAAAGTCTCACTGAAATATCATAATGCGGAAATACTTAGACAATCTGAAATATATCTGACAGTAGCCTACATGGCTAAACCAAAACGATTTAACAACTGCCAACAAGGCTATCATAATAAATATCTGACTGTCTGAACTGTGTCTATGAAGCCTCTAAGAGTACTGAATGATAGAGCTGTCTATAAACTGAAATAACTGGGAAGCTGACAACGCCCCGAAGGAATGTGGGGCTCACCAGTAGCTGATACTTGCACTCCTAATTAGCTGGGTCGTCAACCTGTGTATCGTTACCTGCATCGCGAGATGCAGGCCCCCAAGCAATAAAAAGGGACATCAGTACATTTGAATTGTACTGGTATATAAAGCAACTGAAGCAATAAAAATACTGGAACTGAAACTGAAAACTGAAACTGAACTAAACAGGAAAGCAAGAAGCTGAAGTACTCCCTGTTATGGATGAAGAATCACCTGTAAAACTGTAAATATAACTGTGGCCTAGGGCCCAAATAATGTGCACAAAAACTGTGGCCTCTGGCCCAAGCAATACGTATGCATAAACTGTGGCCTAGGGCCCAAAAGTACAGATACAGGTGTTCAACATTAACAATTTACAAAATTGATTCTGGCTATAGCTGATAGCATGATAACTGCTTCTGATTATGGGACTCTTGCAAATAACTGGTTATACACTGACTGAGACTCATGTGATAATAATGCATAAGTCTATAAAGATTAAGTGCTGAGTTCATGATGTTCAAAGTGACAACCATGAACGAATTCTGTAACTGCAACCCTAGAAGATAACAGTTCTATATCATATCATGAAACTAGGCTAAACTATGTTCTGAGTCAAATTTCTGACAAGCATGAAGAATGAGGCATAGGGAGAATCATGAATATTCCCTAACGTAGATAGTTAGCCTCACATACCTTAATTCCAGCCTTTGAGCGTAATACAATGTTCGTCAACCCTCTCAACTTTGATCTATATCAATACAAGTTAAAGAGATTCTATATTAGCAATAATATTCATGCTTTGGTCATCTAAGCATTTTATCAAACACTTAGTGGGCATGAAGCTCTACAACCTTCATTAATGGTGTTTTCTTCACCCAATCCCCATTCTATGACTTCTAGGTGATTCTACAATCTTAATTAGATGTAATTAACATCATTCTTCATCACCCATATGAATACAACAATCCCAAGTCAACAATCCAAAAACCCTAGCATAGTTCATATAATTTTCTTTATCAAACCCATTTACTATTCTCCCAAGAACTTATCAACACTTTAATCATCATGAAACATCATAAAACTTACCTTAGTTATTGTAGGAATAATCCTTGAGTTGAAAAGCTTCACTTGAACAAAACCCTAGTTCCACCTTCTATGGAATTTCTTGACTTGAATGGATTTGATGTGTTTCTCACACTTAGTTTTGTGAATTAATGAAGTGGATCTTTAGTTTCACTTGGATTCTTGCATATGAAGCGTTTGGATGGCTCTAGAGAACCCTTGAGTTGTGTAAGAGAAATGGGAATGAAAAAATGATTTTGGGTCTCTTATTAATATCTTAAAATCTGACCCATCGGGCAATTCTACGCCCATTTTTACGGACCGTCAAACTGTTTGACGGACCGTCAAAATGGTCCGTAAAACTACCCAGCAAAAATTGAGTTTCTGTGACCATTTTACGCTGGCCTGAGTCAATTTGACGGACCGTATAATTGTTTTACGGACCGTCAAAATGAACCGTAAAACTGCCCAGCAAAACATGGTCTTCTGTGACCATTTTACGGACCGTCAAAATTTATACGGACCGTAAAAATGAAGCGTAAAACTGCCCAGCAAAATGTGACCCTCTGTGACCATTTGACGGACCGTATAAATGTTATACGGACCGTCAAATATTCTACGGACCGTCAAATGGTCCGTCAAAATTCTTCTGCTCGGACAGTCTGTCGTATAATGGGCATAACGTTTTGCACAGATGTCCGATTGAGGCCCGTAATATACCGTTGGAAAGCTATTTCAAGGGGCTACAACTTGTAACAAGGAAGTTTTCCCAAATTCAAAATTAATAGAGGGGTTATGGTCGTTGGAAGTAAGACCTTCCAAAAACTCGTTTGAAAACACGCCCCGTAGAGTGGCTTCCAACTTTTCTTTGCCCAAAGACATTTCTTATGACTTAATTGGTTTTCAAAACACTTCCTATAATCCTCATCTTGGTTCCATTATATTATCATCTTATAGTCAAACTTTAGTCCGAAGTTACGAGGTGTTACAATTATAACTCAAGATCTTGTAATAGGATATGCCATAGGTTTTTTCTGTTTTCATTAACTAAGATATCTAAATCTGAATACATTATTAATATATTGTTTTTAAATATGAACATTAAATAACTCAAGTGGTCATCTTCTCATCATTTCTATGTGTATAATTTATCTCTATTTAAAACTAAACGATACATAAATAAAATCAAATAAAGTACACCTTCCATTTCATTGTATGTTTAGTACTTTCATTTTTAATCTTATTAAAAAAAAATCATATTATTATTTTAGTATTTTCTAAATTCTAATACATCCGTTTTGGCCTAAATGACACTCTAGCTCTTATACGAAAGACATGGCATGTTTAACACTAAAAGATTCAAAATGTACTTTTCATATGTTATACACATATTTAATTTAAGACGATAACATTTAAAATTCTTCCTTACATTATTAAACTTTGTGCTTAGTTAAATTAAGATATATAAGTCAGAGTAATAATCAATTACTATCAATAAAGTATTAGAACACAAAATTACATGGAACTGGTGAAACATGTAATATGTTGGGGATATTACAAATTAAAAGCACTCTAAAATATAACCAGTGTGGACAAACCAATCAAATACTCCATCCATTTCATAATAAGTGTTTTTTTTTTCAAGCTTATGCACACCCCTTAAGAAAGTGCTCACTCCTAGAAAACTAGGAGTGTTTTTAATAACTTACCCCTAATTAAATGCCTATAAAAAAAAAGCTACTTAATTAATCTTGATTATATAAATAAGGGTAATTTTGAAAGAATAAAATTAATTTCTTTTTGAAATCCTAAGGGACCACTTATTTTGAAACAAAATAAAAAGCCTAAAACAACATTTATTTTAAAACGGAGGAGTACAGATTTCAAGCACTTTTTTTTTCATCAATCAACCCCTCTAATGGAGAGGCTCTTTTATTCAATTCATTATATCACAGAACAGTGGATTGTTATCTCCCTGTACATACCTTGTATGGACAGATCCCATACTAAGCATGATAGGATTTCTTTTTAGCTTATAAAAATATGTTACCTGAAGAGTTGTAACTCTTCTTCTATACAGAGTTTGAATCAAAGGAATATCAAAAGCATAATTCCTATCTATATTACAATAATTCTTAGTGAGATTATCCCGAAATGTAGGCATTTGTAATCTATCCATATTCAATTCACCTTTGACATCTTTTGGTAATGCTTGAAAATCAGTTATCCAAGTAGTTGAGTTGCATTCTAATCCCCAGTTGGACAGACAGTCAACAACTCCATTGCCTTCCCTAAAATAGTGAGCAATGCTCCATTTTTCAGCTTGATCCGACAGTTTTTTTATCCTCAAAATAGTGTCCATGATGTTCCATGGTGGACTGCTTGCATTCATAATCCAATCAACTAACAATTTAGAATCATTTTCCAGTTCCAGACATCTGTACCCATTCTGCACACACCATTCAATTCCAATTTCCATAGCTTGAGCCTCAGCAACATTGTTGGTAACAATGCAAAAATTTATTCCAAATGCAGCAATGAAGTACCCTCTATGATCTCTTATTACCCCACCTCCACCATGCTCCTTGGATTCCCTTTTGAGCATTCATCAGTATTCAATTTCACACAATCACTAATAGGAAATGACCACTTAATAGGGATTGATCTGAAATAGTACTTGGCCCGCTCAATAATATGAATAAACTAATTCCAATTCATAAAAGGATTGATATCAGTAAACTATTTATGAACCACCATCACAATTTGTTGATAAATTCTTATCTTCATCCTTTGAGTGGACATTTTCTTGTCTTCAAACCTTGCTTTGCACCTATCAATCCATATCTGCCAAATGATAATCCCTGGAAGCACTTGAATAACCATATTCTGTATGGGATTCCTGCCTTTAGTGAGCCACCAAGTTACTACAAGGTGTCTCAAACTATTAGTGTTCTGAAAAATCCCAAACCATTGGTTGAAATGAATGCACATCTCCTTAATAACTTTGCTCTCTTATAGAACAAATGTTCCACATTGTAACATTGTAACATTCCGTAAATTCGGATTAGGTGTTAATGTGTTAAATGAGTGTTAACGTGACTTTTTTTCCATATGAAGTCCCATCGGGATGAGTTCGTAGGACATAGCTATTTTGGAATCATGATGGATAGCGAGGTGCATAAGATTCGATAGAATCGACTAAGTTTATGGAAGGTCTGTCTTCTAGCCTGATTTCATGAAAATTTGTTAAGAATTTGAGAAAACTTAAAACATGAAAGTTGTAGCCCTTTGAAGTATCTTTCCAACAATATATTTTGGAGCCCAAACGGAGCTATGTAAAAAATGTTATGCCCATTTTACTGAAGCGCTCTTAGCAGGCGCCAAAATGAGATGAGAGCTCTCTGAGCGAGGGCCAAAGTGAGGTTTGAGATCGCCCTGGAGCTCACTCAGTGAGGTACAAAAAGAGGGGTGAGCTCACTTTGGATCTCACTCAGTGAGCCACGGGGTACTTGATACGAATCAAATTGGGGAAGAACCAATTCAATCCAAAATGCAGAATTTAAAGATACAAAGAAAAGGAGATGAGAAAAGAGGATAAAAGCAAGACCCAATTAGGGTGAATTTATGGGCAACCTTGGATATATTAAATCCAACACCTCTCAATCTAATTCAATCCTAAAAGAAGCTATACTATTTGAATCAAGGCAAGAGTGATTCAAATGTCCACAAATGAACAACTCTTCATGAAATCAATGGAATTAAAGGTTCAAACACCAACAATGGAATCCACCATTATAATAACTAACCCTAAAGCTACTAGGCTAAACAATCTATCTCTAAAGGAGTTTCTCAATTCATCATTCAACAAAATCTAAGTAATGAAATGAAAGACAAGCTATATATACAAGATAAGTAAAGAAGACTAATAGGCAATTACAAAGCTACTCTTAATGAAGTTAGGGTCTTGTTTGACTAGTCTTCTTAGTGTAGTCTTCAATTCAAGAATTGTCCTTCATTGACCAAACACGTCCCTCCCTGCATAGATGGCCCTCTAATCAACCTTGCATGCATGGCCTTCTTGCAAGCATAACCTTCCTTGCACAAATAGCCAACTCCCGATCTTGTCCAAGTTAGCAAGTGTAGCCAATTTGCAGAAATGTCCCTATTTGCACGTTTGGCCACTGTGCACATTTGGTCCCCTTTCTAGTAGTTTCTTCTTCAATCAACTCCCAAGCTACCTCCCACACATCATAGGCTTCATTGTGGGGCTTGTATGGGCCTCCAAAGGCCTTCAACTCCATCCTTATCATCCATGCCGCTTGTTGAGCTTGAAGTTCCATATCTAAGCCTTAGATATAAGTCTTGAAATGAGGTGTGCCAAGTAGGATCATATCAGTACTTCGCCCCAGGCCTGTAAAAGCGACCCTTAGATGATTTTATGTCATTTTTGATGTTCCAACTTCGTTCTAAAGCCCTAAGCATCAGTTTCTCTCCTCTCCTCATCCTTCTACGTCAAGGTAAGATCGCTCTAACAATTTTAACATTAATTCATAATTAGTAACATGATTCTTCAACCAAAACGTAGGATTTCCAAGGTAAATCTTTCTCAAGAGATTCAAAGATAGAGTTTTGGTGTTCTTCGTCTGAGAAGCAGCTTAGTTCATTAGATTGGAGCAATTACTGGTAGGTCAGGTTAACTATCTATATGTGGGAATGTTATTTGATGTTCGGCCTAAAATGCATATATTTACTCATTGTTTGCCTCACATTTTAGTACTTTTTTAATTGTCTTTTGAGTATTGATTATATTAATTTTGTGCTTAATATTATATTTTATTATGTAAGAATAAAACGATGTGAAAATAAAGAGATTTGAACCAAAGTTGGTTAAAAAGGGTTGAAATTGAGAAAATAAATTCACGTTGAGAAGAGGACTTCACACTGGAGAACAAAAATGGAAAAATTTGAAGCAGGAGTGCATTTCAAATTTTGTCTATGTGGCATTAGATGTTGATATTTGAAGACAAAAAGAGAAAAAAAAAAGAAAGAAAGAAGGAAGGAATTTGAAGTGAAAGAAAGCGTACCTGAGCAGATTCAAGCGGCGCATCTCCAACCGCTTAGAATTTCGGACCAAAAATATTTCCCAACTCGTTTTGGATTAAGTTATTTCTGTTGGGCTTTTTCTTACATATATAAATATTCCATAAGCCACAATTTTTACATAAGTTTAGCTAACTTGAAACTCTTAGTTCAGAACTTTGAACCTAGAGAGATGTTGGAGCCGCCGTGGAGGCAGTAGTTACAGGGTTTTACCTTCTCTTCTCTGTATTACTCATTTATACGTTTTTATTTAGATGATTTGTTAGTTTTCCTCCATGTTTATGTGGAGCTAAACTCTTTAGTTCTAGGGTTTTGGCTCAAACATGAAAGTTGACGTTTGATTATCGTTTATATCTATTGATTTTCATCTTTGGGTTATTTATTTATTATTGATCTTAATTGTTTGATTATTTGACGAAATAATTGAGCACTATTTGTAGCGTGTGAATTGAACTTGGGAAAGGGAATTTACATGCGTAATAAGAATAAATAGAGTTTGTTCGAGTAATCGTTTCGCTAATGAGGATAGAAATATAACCTTTAGCCTTGCTTAGTTGAATACGGAGAAGTAAATGCGTTCTTGCTACCTCTGGCGACCATAGGAATATAGGTGTTATAGTAGTATCTACAGGCTTGTGAGTAACTCAGAAGATACTTATAAAGTTATAATTAACCTGTCAACTAGTAACCCATAGGTAGAACGATTTGAAGACTCAATTGGATTGTTAGTGATCATAGCCCTAGATCTATCCCTTCTCCGATAAAAATTCGCTCTTTCTTGGTTGAAGTTCATTATTTGTTTTATTTAATTTTTAGTAGTTAATAATTATATCTTGAGATTTTACTTCTTGTGTAGATAATTAGTATCGTTTAATTTAGTAAAAAGTTAATCATAAGTCCCTGTGGGTACGATATCTAGACTTTAAATCCTATATTACTTGTACGACTGCGTATGCTTACGTGTGCATTTGAGAGCAACATTATTGATCTTCCCCATGCCTTTTTCTTCATGATTATTACGAGTTGCATCAGAAATAAAGATTATGCCCTAGTTGATGAAAAGTTCAGAATTTCTATCCTTTGAGAATATAGTTTCGTAGTTGTTCATGATTATCATTCTGAATATTGTAAACTCATTACGTAGTTAGTATAGACTCGTATTTCACATCCCATGAGTCTTAGTCATAATAACTCAGTATGTTTATAAACAATTACTGTTTTAAACTCCATAATCGGTTCATGAAATATATGTCTCATCATAGAATGTTCAGTAATCCAGTGTTATGCATTACAGTATGATTCTCATCATTAATATAAGTGGATGAATGTTGAGCACCTGTATCTTTGTCCGAGGGCACAATCTTATGTATACGTATACTTGGCCGAGGCCACCGACTGACACACATACTTGGCAAAGGCCACATACTTGTCCACTTATACTTGGCTGAGGCCATATATAGCTGGATGCACTTACTTGGGCCGATGCCACATATTTGTGCACTTATTCTTGACTGAGGCCATAGATTATAAATCCAGTAAAACAGGTGATTCATATTAAGAATAGGACATCCCAAGACACAATAAAACCTCTTCACCTTATTATGCGGAACTCCTTTTTCTGCTAAATGACTTCTCTTGTAGTCACATAGTGGAAACATATTAGCAATTTTAGTATTCATAACAATAACACTACTTTTTGAGCAATTGAAGCTGTGAACTAGTTACAAGCCTTTTGTATGTATTGTCAAGAACATTAGAAAATATTTTTGTACTAGATTTTTTTTTTTTTTGTGGTTTTTCACAGGTGTCTTGTACCTTCATTGGACATGCTGAACATTTTTTAGTGGGAAATTTTAGCCAGAAAGTACATCCTCCATCCCAAAATAAGTGTTACCTTAGCAAAAATCACGTCCACTAATAAAAAATCAATCAATACAATGTGGAGTTTACTAAACTACCAATATTTATTAGGTTTTTTTTTTTTTTTTTTTTTTTTTTTTTTTTTTTTTTTAAGAATTGTGCAATATTAAAGAGATCTACTTCTTTATTGCTAAGGGCATAGTAATTGGAAACACTTGTCAATTGTCTTGAATTCCTAGCGTGACACTTATTTTGGGACAAATTTATTTTGCTAATTACATGACATTTATTTTGGGACGGAGGGAGTAGTGATTTATTAGTAGTGTCCGTATCCAAGGGAACCCAAATCTGAGACTTCTAATTAATTAAGAATGAAGGAGTACTTGCCGATTCACCACAACCCTTGTTGGTTAGTACTAGAATTATTACACAAACACTACTATCATTGAGAAAATACAAAAGCTACACATTAACCACCTAGGCCAGCTTCTTTTAAGTCACAATTTCTACGCTGCTTATTTAGAGGGTCTCTTTTATTGACCTTAAATGATTATCCAGAACTTACAATTGGTTGATCAATCTTTTCTACTTTTTTTAAAAAAATTTATTTGTCTAGACGAATGGCAGCAACAAGATCACGGTTTAATTCTATATAGAGACTTGTAACAAAGGCCAATTAATTGTGGGACACAACGTGATATTAGATCGATGATCGATGTTGGATTGAAAAGGACATTAATACATGAACACAAATTAAAATCCAAAAATACATTATTGCTTTGAATGCTAGAAAACGCTAAGGACTTGGCCAAGAAAGCAGTTAGTAATGAAAATAAACTGATAAATTTTGGAACTGAACAAACGATGGTCAAAAAACAGACAACAGAAAATAACATGACAGCCATATAGCTACGACAGTAGACAACACGTGCAATATTTTGAGGTCAACGTAACATAGAGTAAGATCAATAAAATCAAAGTACATACTATAAACTTGAATTGTTGTTTTATATACAAAAGGGTTGCGCTTAGATTATCTTGTTCACAAGTTGCCTAACCTCAACTGATACTATAACTTTTCAAGAGGATCAAGCCCAACATAGTTCTTTTACATAACTGATCAATTGTTTTGTCTTTTGGAACTGAACAAACGATGGTCAAAAAACAAACAACAGAAAATAACATGACAACCATATAGCTACGACAGTAGACAACACGTGCAATATTTTGAGGTCAACGTAACATAGAGTAAGATCAATAAAATCAAAGTACATACTATAAACTTGAATTGTTGTTTTATATACAAAAGGGTTGCGCTTAGATTATCTTGTTCACAAGTTGCCTAACCTCAACTGATACTATAACTTTTCAAGAGGATCAAGCCCAACATAGTTCTTTTACGTAACTGATCAATTGTTTTGTCTTTTGTTCTAGATTGTTCTTTCTAATGTCACTATTCGCTATATATACCTTAAATCTATAGAATTAGGATCAAACGGCATAGTTATATTTGAGAAGATTTCATCGAACCATTTCTTCAACTTGAATATATTCATCGTCTTCAATTTGAATATATTCACGTTATAACTTGATTCCGCCACAATGAACTGGATAGACCAGGCAAACAGTACTAGGCCGACGAGATTGATATAATTGTCCATCATATTCAGGCTCACGATAACTAATTGATTAGCACTCCAATTCATGCAAAATTATATTCAGGCAGCGTTGATTATCCTCAAGAATTCTCTCTCCGCTTTCATATCATCATCGAACTCCACCGTCCTCTTAATGCTCTCAATAGCAATCCGTGCAGCTTCTCTTTCTCTTTGGCGCTGCTTCATTAACTTTCCTTCTCTAATTCCTGAAACTATTTTTCCCAGTCATCTTTTTCCTTCTTCATCTGTTGTTCATCGAAATCTTTACCAAGAACTTCTTGTTCCGCTTTTATAATTACATTAGAAAAACATTTCTTCAACATCGCAGCTCGAAGCAGTTTGTTATCTTTTTCCAACACCGCAACATCAAAATCATAGGAACTATCCGAAACTTGAGAGAAGTTCCTCTTCCTACCATAATAAACCATCTTCTTGGTGGTCTGGGTGACGGCAACGTTTGATTGAGAACAAAGCATCATATTAAATACAAGTAATTAAATCCTAAGAGATTAGTAATAAGAATGTAAGTGAAGTCAAAATAGAAAATTACACTAAGTAATATATAGGCAAGATTAAGCTTTCCCATTCCTATCGAAAAAAGAGTTCAAAAACGTGTGTTTCCTAATTGTACCGCCGTAAGTTAATGTACTGTTCAGAGGCGGATCTAGAATTTGAATGTGGCGGATGTCATAATTTTTTTTAACTTACATCTTATTAGGAACGTGTATTTAGATCGGATCCATCTCTTTTTAGTTTATTCGGGTCAACTTAATAGGTTTTTTTTATTTGAAAACATGAAATTACATCTCAAAAAAAAAAAAAAACCCAACATATTTAGCATCTTAAACAGGGAACCACACCCATTAACACCCATTAACAACAAAAGTAAAATCAACGTTTTCACCGAGAGACTTGTATCTCATGTATATTAAAAATGAATTTGCACAAGTAAAATAACATCTTCAATAAGGGAATTACACCAAACAAAATAAGAAAAATAATAGAAAAACTTTTCAATAGGTAAATACACCCCATAAGTAAATGTAGGATTAGATAAACTACAAGTTCTCAAAAATAAATCATAAATTTCATGTTTTTTCTAAGTAGTGCTTGCGAAATTTCCATCACAATTTAACTATTAAAGTAATTTAAATTGAATTTAACAATTATAGAATAACATAAATTTTTATAATACACTCCCTACGTCCATTTTTATTTGTCCATTATACTAAAAATATATGTCCACTTTTACTTGTAAGTTATATAGTTTGAAAAACCAAGACATAATTTACCGTTTTATAACCTATTTTATCCTTATTATTAAGTACTCCAATTAATTTCTCATTTTTTTTGGTTGTTTATTAAGAGTGTCCCAAGTCAATTATAGACAAGTAAATATGGACGAAGGGAGTAATCAACAAAAGAAATTAGAAAAAAAATGAATTTTTATCTCAATCCAAAATTCCCATTGAGACCCAAGTTTTTCGATTTAAATACTCACAGATTTGAGATTAAGAGAAATTCTTAATTTAAGGGATTTTGAAGTTTCTCTTTGTGTGTTCTTGCTAGAGATCATAGATAAAATAATAGGAAAAAGAAAAGGCAATATAAATAATGAAAAGATAACTAGAAAATTGGGAAAGCCGAAAAGGGAATTACTGGAACAAAGCAAGTAAAAAAGCACAAAGAAAAATGGGAGTAAAAAAATATTCAAGATAGATTCGAACTTGTGTCTATCAGCCGTGACCCTTTTGTCTAATTTAAGACTGGGGGTGACAGGATCAAATATTTAACCTAATTTAAGCAAATTACAACATAAGTATATAAAAGAATTATTAATCTATGGGGTGCCATGCCACCCCCACCCCTTAGGGTGGATCCGCCCCTGGTACCGTTGGTTTCTTGATGGAGGTCGTAGCATTGTAGTAATATGTGTTATACCATCTGACCATATTTTAACGGATACTTCTTATTAAGTTATTTCTTCTAGTTGAAGTAATTTCACAACTGATCTCTTTTTACTTTACATTGTTGGTTGTGATATTATTGTCGTTCAAATATGTTATTCTCGGTTCGTGTCTTTTGTTAAATTTTTTGGTGGAGGAATGTAGGGGAAGTGCGCGGATACCCGATTTAATTTGACGCCATCATTAAGTTTGTGCACGTTTGTCTCTTGCACGTGTATCCAGTTCAGACATACTATATTTGAAGTTAGTGTTAACAAAATCTGAAGTTTCGTGTGGCTGAAGTTTAGGCACATATATGTGAAGTCTCGTCATTTTTGCCCCACTGCTTGAACTTTAGTCAGATACTGAAATTCAGTCATTTTTGCCTTACCTCAGGCACATATGGCTGAAGTTTAACGAACTTCAATCATTTTTGTCTTACTTCGGGCACATATAAGCTAAAGTTTAGCCATTTTTCCCGAAACTTCAGTCGCATATAGCTGAAGTCCAATCATTTTTGCTAGATTTCAGTCACATGTAATATGGGTTATACCATTTGACCCCGGCCCATTTTAACGGATACTTGTAGTTAAGTTATTTCTTCTAGTTCAAGTAATTTCACAGCTGATCTTTATTTTACTTTACATTGTTTTTTGTGATATGATTGTCATTCAAATATATTACTCTCTATTCGTGTCCTTTTTAAGTATTTTAGTGGAGTAATGCATGGGAAGTGCGTGGAGACCCAATTTTGATGCCATTATTAAATTTGTGCCTGTTTTTAAAAGTTTTTTTTGCATGTGTATCCACTTTAGACATTATTTGAAGTTAGTCTTAACAAAGATATATATATATATATACATATACATATATATATGTTTGAAGTTTAGTCATTTTTGCCTCACTGCTTTAATATAGTCAGATACTGAAATTCAGTCATTTTTGTCTTACTTCAGGTATATATAGTTGACGTTTAGCCATTTTACCTGAATTTCAATCATTTTTGTCTTGCTTCAGGCACATATGGCTGAAGTTCAAGCAAAAATGATTAATCTTCAGTCATATATAATTGAAGTTCAGTAAAAAAATAACTGACGTCCAGCCATTTTATTGGAACTTTAGGTAGAAATGCATGAACTTCACATATATGTAACTTCAGACATTTTTATCTGAAGTTAGGTTTTGTCAAGCGTAACTTCAGATACTGTGCATCAGAGTGGGTATACGTGCAAAAAATTAAAAAGATGAATACTGATTAAATGACGAGTAATGTTATTGTTCTGTTTCTTCAAGAATTGATGCAAGAGTTTGATCACAAGGCTTAAAGCTTGTTGTTGTAGTAATAGCTTGATTAGGTCCTTACAAAATAGACTAGAGGTATTTTATCTAGACTATCATCGAGGAATGCACAAACATTTTTATAGTTCTTACAGATTAATATTATACATGATGAATTTCAGACCATAATAGAAGCTAAATAGTACTCCCTCCGTTTCAATTTATGTGAACCCATTTGACTGGGCACGACATTTAAGAAAGAGTGAAGACTTTTGAAACTTGTGGTTCAAAATAAGTCTTGAATATTTGTGTGGCTGTAAATCATTTCATAAAGTGAATTTGTTTTCAAATTAGGAAAGAGATCATTCATTTTGGTACGGACTAAAAAGGAAATAGGTTCTCATATATTGAAACAGAGGGAGTATATACTTTTCAAATGAAAATATTAAATAAATCTGTACTTTTATGGTAATTTGTTATATTTTTTAGTTTCATTAAAAATGTATTTTTATGGTAATTCGCTATATTTTTTAGCTTCACTAAGGTAGAAAATATAAAGCCGATTAATTTTATTTTATGCCATTTTGGCAGGAAAATGTTGATAGTATATCTTTATTACTCCTATATGTTTAAACTTTTCCGTTATTGCAAAAGCAATATGTACCAACATAAATTATCATATAAGTGATGATCTAACTTTTGTCTTTAATATGGATTATTATTGTAGTTAAAAGTCTCCAGCTTGACAGCAAGCTACAAAGCAAAAAGAGCTCTCCAATCGCACGATACAAGCACATGTAAGTTGGTCATGTTTTATGTGCATTGCCAAAGAGAAAAAGATCAAAATGAAAAAAAAAAAATTATTGATGTTAAAAACTTGTGATAGTGGAATAATTGATGCAACAAAAAATGGGAACTACTTTTCCAAAATACTTCTTTTTCTTGCATGTATCTATCAAATAAAAACATGATAATAATTGATTGAAGCATTGCAGTTTTCATTTGTTGGAGAAATTGAAATGAAAAATTATAAGTCAATTACTTTATCTGTCAAAGTGGGGCTAAAAATATAAAAGGTAAAACAGATATTGCATGAATAAAATTATGTGAATGTTTGTTTATTGTTGGAGAAGCAAGTAATGTCAATACAAATAATGTGATAACTTCTTTTTTATATTTTTTTTTCATTTAACTTGTCTAAATTTGAATACATTATCAAGATATTTTTCAAAATCTTAACATTAAACAACTAAATGGTCATTTTCTCATCATTTCAATGTATAATTTATCTCTATTTAAAACCAACAATAAAATAAAAAAATCCATATAAGATACTCCTTCCATTTTATTATATGTTTATTACTTTCATTTTTAATCTTATACAAGAAAATGTTTTTTATTATATTTAGTAAGTTTTAAATTCTAATAATTCCATTTTGACCTTAATGATACTTTCTTACACTAATGACATGACATTTAAAAATAAATTATCGCAGTATGGTGGCGTGACCTTTATATCAATAAATCAGAAATTACAAAGCTAGAGAGGAGCAAAAGCTCAACCCTCCGATCCTGTTTGCAGCCAATGACTGCTAGGAAAAAAAAACACGAGAATCATAACTTCCGATCTTTACATGCAATGCATTTGGCTTTTCATCATCTTTTGAAGTAGAATAAACATATCCATGGTCATGGGGCTGAAGGGAGACTTAACAGCAAGGGGCGGCAAAGGGAGCTTCTCGGACAACTAATTTTATGGTTTTGGCATCGCCACTCAATGCAACCCACTCTTCTAATTGTACAAGAGCGTTGGCATTTCCATTACCATTTCTATACAAAAAAATTCTTCCTCTATTTATGCCGAAAGGACTCTATTTGCATGAGATCGAGTCTCTAAGGTCCGAGGGCCCTCGATGGAAGATCAACGTGTGCAGAAATATTCAAATTCTTGTTTGTAATACTCCATTTTGCTAAGGCATTTGTGACTTGGTTGGCTTTCCTATAACAATGTCGAACCTGACAAGTAATAGTATTTGATATACTTTGAATACAAGTATTGATGTTCTTCATTTGCCAAGGGATATTGTAGTTGCCTTTGATCATCTCAACCACAATCTTTGAATCACATTACTATGTCCATTTTGAGAACACCATTCCAGGCCATTTAGAGCAGCCTTGGCTTTGGCCATATTACTAGTATCCATAGCCACACTTCGAGCAAAGGCCATGACAATTATTCCTCTGTGATCTCTACAAATTCCTCCAATTCCAGCTCTTCCATATGCATCTCTGCTCCCATCAGTGTTAGCCTTCACCCAATTTTCAGGGGGCTTCAACCATTTAACCACAGTACATTCAATCTTGGAAATGAGACTCATGACTTGTTGATAAATACTTCCCACCTGGAGCTCCATTCAATATTACTTTTTGCTTTGGAGACAACCCATTTCAGATGAGAAAGAATATTATATTGAATCCTCTTTGTATAGAATTTGTTACCTCCATATAGGACTAAGCATCTTGCTTTCCATATCTCCCAATAAATTACTACAGGTGTAATTTGTAGAATAGTTTGATGAAGTGAGTTTTTGACTTGATATTCCACCACTTTTGAAGCATACATGTGATAGGTATATCTTCCCAAGAAATTCTAACAGGATTTCCAAAAATATTCCACACTTGTTCAGCAATTTTACCACCAATGAAAGTGTCGTGCATAGTATCTCTTTCATCAATAGGGCAACAAAAACACCTGACATCATTGTCAATCCCAAATCTAGAAGCAATAGTATCATTAAAAGGCAAGTTTCTTTTAAAAAATTTCCACATTAAGAAGGACATTTTAAAAGGTAAATGTTTATGCCAAATCTTCTTTAAGAAATCAGAAACCTCATTTTTCTGTCTAATATATCTCCAGGCAGAAGCAGTAGAAAAAGTACCATTATTGTTAGGCATCCAAATAGGAGTATCGAAAAATTCCTGATTACCTATGTCAATGGAGTTGATGTGTTCAGCAAGATATTCAAGAAGTTGTAAATGATCTATATCCCAATTTCCATTAGTAATAACATCACTGACATTTTGGACATAATTAAATCATTTCTATGAATAATATGAGCTACAACAACCATTTCCCACCAATTATCCCACCACAAATTACTATTGCCCTTATTGATCTTCCAAATTAAAAGTTCTTCCACTTGATCTCTAATTTTGACCAACTGTTTCCAAGCAAGGGAGTGTGTAGGCTGAATAGTAGAGGCAACAGGATGGGTAGAACAATATTTAGCTAAAATAAAAGTACCCCACAAAGATTTACATGTTCTAAGCCCCCACCATCTTTTCATAGTCAAACTTTTACTAAAATCAAAAATACTTTTAAAGCCTAGACCACCTTCCTCTTTTGGAAAATACATATTGTCCCAAGAACTCCAATGATATTTGTGTTTCTCCTCAATAGAACCCCGAAAGAAATTAGTCGTGTAACTTTTTCAAGTTGTAATAAAATAGTCTTAGGGGATTCTAAGGAAGACAAAAGATAAATAGATTAAGATTGAAAGACATGCCTGATTAAAGTAGCTCTGCCCCCAACAGAAAGAAGTTTACCTTGCCATCCTGTAGTCCTTTTCACCAGTTTGGATATCATATCACTATAGTAAGCAATTCTCTGCCCCCCTACATATAAAGGACAACCCAAATAAGTAATAGGAAAGTTAGAATATTTATAACCCGTTACCTCTTTAATTCTCTGAATCATGTTGTTGGCGGCCTTGGGTTTTACCAAGAAGAAAATCTTGTTGACATTGATCCTTTGTCTAGAGCACTTTTGATAATTTTGAAGTTGTTGCATAACCAAGTCTAGAGATCTCTTACCACCAGAGGTAAAAATAATAACATCATCTGCTTATACAAGGTGAGTAATGTATGGACCATTATAGGGTAAACTGAGGTGTTGTAGATGGCCCAACACCTAGAGCAGGCCGCTTCCTTTTCTTTCTAGTATGGCTTGCTGGGTTCTTTTGTGCCAAGTTCTTGTGGCCAGTCATCCTGTACAGTCAACAAATATTAGATCCTACAAACAAAACAAAGGGAATTTTTTGTTTTTTTGTTTTTATGGGTCTAAGAAAGCATTAAACTAGCAATGATACAGAGAAAACAAAAAAAAATTCACAGGAAGAATAGCCAAGATGTGACCGCATTTTGAGTTTGTGGTGCTGCGGCCGCAAAATCCAAGATGCGGAGCCACATCTTGCTCACAAATTGCTGACTTTTGGTGAGGGCACTTCCAGAACAACCATAGATGCGATGGATATGCGACCCCGAAAATTTAGTTTGCGGTCCGCAAACTCAGCTTAAGGTCACAAATCCATCATCGTCCCCAAGAATTAGGCCCTCGCCATGTTTTGCGATTTTTAAGCATTTTGAGGTCAATCTCTCCCATCCCCCAATCAGATAAGTAATACCAACATGAGAAAATACCAACAAGCAATCCCCTACCCCTAATCTAACAATTCCCAAACATAAAAATTCACATCCTATCAAACTGAAATAAATCGATTAAAACAAGTGGGAATAGCATTTCATGCATCTCACTAGAGTTATAAGGCATTGTTATAGGCTAGTACCATGCTTAGATTGCAAGATTTGAAAGAGTTAGTATCAAGAGCCATTTAACATACCTTATAGATCGATAGTAGAGATGTTCAAGTGGGAAATTGTTGATTACTAGCCAACAGACGCACCACAACACAAGATGGGGAGGGGATTGGGTCGGTTTTGAGGGGTGTATGCTTGAAATTGCAATTAGGGCAGATAAGGGGTCACAGTCGTCTTGTTTAAAAAAAATAAAGAAGAAAACATTTCATAAACCTTTTATACCTTTGGAGTTTGGAGGGAGAATGCGGTCGCATATCAAGTTTGCGACCTCGCATTCCCACTGCAAACTCCACCTATCTAACGTGTCACTGGAGGATTGGGTTGAGCCATGTTGCGGCCGCAAAATCATTTTGCGGTGCCTCAAATGGCTCGCAAACTTCCTCTTTTTTTCTTGGCCACAACCATTTTGAAGGGTGAAGTTTGCGGCCGCAAAATTTCCTCGCAATATGATTTGCAGTACCGCATCAAGGCTGCAATTCACTGCTGCCTTTAATTTTCTCAGGTTCTCTTCCAATTCTTCCCACAGTTCACCTTGCATTCTGTATCCTTGCATCTTACACACTTATGCAAACATTAAACAAAAGACTTGGAATGCCTTCCAAGAAGCATTTGAGTTAACGTCGTGGCACGATGGTTTTTACCCCCTTTTTTATGGTTCATTGAGGTTGGTGACCTCCATTGTCTTTGCTTCATTGGGTAAGCCAAAGTAATGCTTAACCTTTTGCCTGTTAACTTTGATTTTATTTCCACTTGGGCACACAAGTTCAAGTGTTCTATGTGGTAACACTTGGGTGATTTCAAACGACCCAGACCACTTGGATTTCAACTTTTCGGGAAACAACCGGAGTCTTGAATTGAACAATAACACCCGGTCCCCGGGACTGAACTCTCTTTGCAAGATCTTCTTGTCATAGAAATGCTTCATGCAGGCTTTGTAGATGGAAGAGCTCACTTAGGCTCTAAATCGGAATTCATCTAGCTCATTTAGTTAATCCATCCTTAGTTTCAAAACATCTCCCCAATCAAGATTCAACTTTTTCAATGCCCAAAGTTCCTTGTGTTCCAGTTCCACCGGAAGGTGACAAGCTTTGCCAAATGCCAATTCATAGGGAGACATGCCAATGGGTGTTTTATATGCAGTTCGGTATGCCCATAGCATCATCCAACTTTCTCGACCAATCAGTCCTATTTGCGTTAACTGTCTGGGAGAGGATGCTCTTGATATCCCGATTCGACACCTCAACTTGACCACTTGTTTAGGGGTGATAAGGGGCGGCCACTTTATGCTTTACTCTATATTTCTCAAGAAGCGCTTTGAATAAGCAGTTGCAAAAGTGAGTGCCCCCATCACTAATGATGGCCCTTGGAGTTCCAAACCTTGAGAATATGTGTTTTTTCAAGAATGCGGTGACACTCTTGCCTTCATTAGTGGGAAGCGCAACAGCCTCCACCCATTTGGACACATAGTCCACCGCTACAAGGATGTATTTGTTGTTATGGAAACTCACAAATGGCCCCATGAAATCAATGCTCCATACATCAAACAACTCCACCTCAAGAATTGGTGTCATAGGAAATTCATGCCTTCTAGAAATACCCTCTTGTCGTTGACATTGATCACATGCTTTCACAAAATCATGGGCGTCTTGGTGGATGGTAGGCCAATAGAAACCACTTTGAAGAACCTTGGCTGTCGTTCTTGAACTACTATGGTGTCCACCAATCGGAGATAGTGACATGCTTCAATGATCGACATCATTTCTACTTCAGGTATGCGCCTCCTTATGATGTTGTCGATGCAAACCTGAAATAGATATGGCTCATCCCAATAGAACTTCTGGACTTCATTCAAGAACTTCTTCTTTTAGTGGAAGTTCAAATCCTCGGGCATGATGTCACTAGCATGATAGTTTGCAAAGTCGGCATACCATAGAATCATATCATATGACCCCGCCATCACTTGTTCATCAGGGAATAATTCATTTATTTCAAGATCATCCAATGGACGCCCCCCATCTTCAAGACGAGACAAATGGTCCGCCACTTGATTTTCACAACATTTTCTATCCTTGACTTCAAAGTCAAATTCTTGCAAGAGAAGGACCTAACGTATCAATCTCGGTTTAACATCTTTCTTTGTCATGAGGTAACGTAGAGCCACATGGTCAGTATGAATAATCACATGGGTTCCCAACAAGTAAGCACGAAACTTCTCGAAAGCAAACACAATAGCAAGCAACACTTGCTCGGTGACCGTGTAGTTCATTTGGGCACCATTTGGAGTCTTGCTTGCATAGTAAATCAGGTGGAAGATCTTATCCCACTCTGGACCAAGAACGGCCCCTATGAAAAATCCACTTGCATCGCACATCAACTCAAAGGGTTGAGACCAATCCGGCACAATGATGATAGGAGTCGATGTGGGTCTTTCTTTCAAGCCCTCAAATGCCTTCAAGCAAGCATCATCAAATACAAACTTTGACTCCTTCTCAACAACTTGCATAGAGGGTTGGCTATTTTTGAAAAGTCCTTGATGAATCTTCTATAAAATCCGGCATGCCCAAGGAAGCTACGAACACACTTTATGGAGATTTGGGGAGGAAGCTTGACAATAACCTCAATTTTAGCTTGATCAACCTCAAGCCCCTTTTTTGAAATTTTATGCCCCAAGACAATCCTTTCTCTCACCATGAAGTGACATTTCTCCCAATTTAGGACAAAGTTTGTCTTTTCACATCTTTTCAATACTTGGGCAAGATTATCCAAGCATTCATCAAAGGAGTCCTCCACCACGGAAAAGTCGTCCATGAAGATTTCAATTGACTCCTCAACCATGTCAAAGAAAATAGACATCATGCAACGTTGAAAGGTTGTGGGTGCATTACATAGCCCAAAAGGCATTCTCTTAAAAGCAAAGGTCCCATAAGGACAAGTGAAAGTGGTTTTCTCTTAATCCTCGGGGGAAATGGTGATTTGGTTGTACCCGGAATAGCCATCAAGGAAGCAATAATAATCCCTTCCCTCAAGCCTATCAAGCATTTGATCCATGAATGGCATTGGGAAGTGATCCTTCTTTGGCCACTTGTTCAACTTCCGATAATCCATACAAACCCGCCATCCGGTGACCGTGTGAGTGGGAATCAATTCATTTTTAGCATTTGCAACCAAGGTCATTCCACCATTTTTGGGCACGCATTGAACCGGACTAACCTAAGAGCTATCCGATATAGGGTACACAACACTAACATCTAACCACTTGATGATTTCGACCTTCATAACCTCTTGCATAGGAGGGTCAACCTCCTTTGATGTTCAATACTTGGCTCACATTCTTCATCAAGTTGAATTTTATGAGTACAAATACCAGGCGAAATCCCTTGGATATCCGCAATACACCAACCAATAGCTTTCTCGTTGTTCATCAGTCAACCGGGTGGAAATAATCACAGGCAATATGTTGTTAGGACCAAGAAATTCACACCTCAAGTGTGAAGGAAGATGTTTGAGTTTCAATGTATGGGGCTCAATAATGGAAGGCTTTGCGGGAGGAGTGACACAGTTTTCTAAATCAAGATCAAGCTTCTTTGGATTGTAATGGTATGACCCCAACCCAATCAATGCATTAACTGTCTCCTTGAACTTTTCATCATCTTCCCCCTCATAGTTCATTATCACCGCCGCCAACATATCACCTATATGCTCATGCTCAATGGTTGTATCCATGGCTTCATCAGTCGTATAAATATCCGGCACCACACTCATATTTGCCGGTTGTTTCATTGACTTGCAATTATGGAAAGTGACTTCTTCATCATTCATTCTAAATTTTAGGTCACCCCTCTCCACATCTACAAGAGCACGCCCTGTGGCCAAGAAAGGTCTCCCCAAGATTATAGGTACCTCAAAATCAACTTCACAATCCAAGATCACAAAATCGGCTGGAGAAATTAATCAATCAACCCTCACAAGCACATCATATAGGATACCAACCAGTCTTTTCACGGTTCTATCCGCCATTAATAATCTCATTGTTGTGGGTCAGGGAATCCCCAACCCCAGTTTGTTAAAAATAGCAAGCGGCATCAAGTTAATGCTTGCTCCAAGATCACATAGTGTTTTGCCAAATTTATACATTCCAATTGTGCAAAGGATGGTGAAAGCTCCCGAATCATCTTTCTTTTGAACCAAGGCCTTTGTCACAATAGAGCTATAATGATGTGTAACTCCCATTGTTTCAAAACTAGCATTCCTCCTCTTGGTCATATCATCTTTCATGAATTGGGCATAACCAGGCATTTGTTCAAGTGCTTCCACCAAGGGAATGTTAATTGAAAGCCCTTTCAATCTCTCTATAAATTTGTGAAATTTTCCATCACCCGATTTCTTTGCCAATTGTTGAGGAAATGGAGAATGAGGCTTTAGAACGAGTGGTGAAGCCCTTGGCACCTCCTTTACCACTTCCTTGCCTTTTGAAGCATCATCAATTTCCGGAGCATCTTCGACAACAATGGGCTTTTCAATACTAGCCCGCTTCTTTTTTGGAGTCACTTCTTCTTCAACAACAATGGGTTCTTTAACCATTTTCTCACGATCTACCAACACATCATCTTTCTCCAATTCCTCTTCCCAATTGTTTTGCCACTCCTAGCAGTAATTGCATTGCATTTATGATCACCATCATTACTTGGATTTGCAACCGTATCACTAGGGAGTGTGCCTTTTTGCCTTTGGTTGAGGATAGCTGAGATTTGGCCAAGTTGAGACTCCAATTGTTTAATGGAGGTGGAGTGAGAACTAACAACTTGCCCCATTGATTTCACTTCATCTCTTGTCTCCTTGCAAAAGGTATCGGTGGATTCCACTTTCTTTAACACTCTTGACAATATATCTTCGATTTTTGAACTAGCGAGATCACTCGTAGGTAGTTGACTAGATTTTTTTTTATTTTCCTTTGGAGGGACATACGGATTTGAACTTCGATGATTGTTGTAGTTGTTATTGTAACCCCCTGGTTATTGTCGCAATTATCTCTCCAACTCGAGTTACCTTGATCCTTGTTCCAACCTTGACTCCCTTAACCTTGCCGCCAATATCCTTGATTAGGACCTTGGTAGTTTGGTTGGGAACCCTCCCTTTGATTGTTGATATAACTCGCCTCCTCATCATACATTTGGAAGAATTGCTCGTCTGGAGAACCCCCTTCACAAGATCCTACCACATTTACCGCCTTACTTCCACCACCCATGACATGTTTTGTAAGAAGGTCCATTTGGGTAACAAGTTTTGCCATGGACTCATCTCTCTCTTCATCCTTCTTAATCATCTCACGAGTAAGTACATTCTTGGAGAAACTTCCTCCACCTACTCCCATCTCCCTAGTATTCCATGCCTCATTAGTCTTGGTCAATTTATCCAACAATTAACAAACTGCAGCATAAGAATTATCTATAATAGATCCTTCCGCAATGTTGTTCGCCACAGATTTGTTGACCGAGTCCAAAGACCTATAAAATATTTGTAGAAGCACGCTATTGGGCAACCCATGCTTGGGACAACTTTTGACTTTCTTTTTAAAACGAATCCAAGTTTCATGGAGAGCCTTATTAGGAAGTTGACGAAAGTTGTTGATTTCGTCACGGAGTTACAACATCCGGGATAGAGTAAAGAGCTTCTTTAGGAATACTTCGGTCAATTCCTCCCAAGTAGTGATGGACCCGAATGGAAGATCATATAATCAAGCCGTGGCTTCCCCCGTTAGGGAGTACGAGAAGAGTCGTAGCTTGACTGCTTCAATATAGATGCCCGGATGCACATTGGTGGAGCACACCCCAAGAAAGTTCTTAAGGTGCCTATATGGGTCATCTTTGGGTAGACCGGCAAATAGGCCCTTAGTGTTGAGCGGGTGTAGCATGGTGTTGGTCACGTGGAAACTCGAGTTTCCAATTAGAGTCGGGGGCGGAATTGCGGCTGTATAGCCTGCCGCCTCTTTGACGACTGCCACTAGTGGATTTTGAATTGGATTACCATCCTCGTCTAGATTGCCTGCACAACACACAACAACCAAAGAAAATAAGAAGAGAAATAAAGATTAAAAGTAAAGTTTTACACTAGTTAGTAAATTTATAGACCGTATTACCGGGCAACGACGCCAAAATTTGATACGCCCAAGTTACGCCTCTAAAATAGGAGTAAGCAGTCGTTGTCAAATGTAGAACCCAATAAGGTTGGGGTACAATCCCACAGAGAATACAGTGAAGAAATAAACTCGTTAAGTGTAATGCTTGACTAATAGTCAATATTTCGAGGGATGGGAATGTACAAAGTGTTTGGTTTTAATTATTGTCATGATCATTAGCGAGAGAACGCTTGGTTTTGAATTAACAATTACTAAAGGCAATAAGGATGTGGTTCCAATGGAAAGTAATGCGCTTGGGTTTTACTTCAACTCATTTCGATGCATAAGTGTAGTAGACCAAGGGTCACTTAACTCTTGCCAAACGTTTTCCAACCAAATTAGCAAACTTCATTCTAAGCTTTTCCAAGCCTTAGAATGTTTTATATGCGAACACTCATTTAGTCTCAACTAGCTTTCCTATTCTTAACTCAAGCTATTAGATGAAGGTTATGCCCCAAATTGTTGCTATTAACTATTTTCCTAACCTCTACTTTCTTTTCCAAGCAAAGTAATGGTAATAAAGCACAAGTAATGTTGTACACCATCACAAGACATTGAAGCATGCAAAGTTAATAGAACCCACATTTGGCATATAAATGAAGTGTGACTATGAAACCCAATCACATAACTAACACATTTGGTCACACAACCACATTTGATTTCTCTCTCTCTCTCTCTCTCTCTCTCTCTCTCTCTCTCTCTCTTCATGTGAGTTGCAGAGATTGATTCAGTCTTGCTTTGGAGGAGAAGATTGGAACAGATGTGGATCGTTCTGATAGAAAACAATCTCCCCAGAATAGCTAACATAATGATCCTGTTTCATGCTCCTTGTAATATCCTTCACCAAGTGAAAAGGAATTGCCCCTGATTGATTTTTGGCTCTCTGTAATACTTCCTAAGTATTACGTTTGCTGCTTTTGTCGCTTCTCTCAAGTGATAATGTGTTATCTGAGGAAATAGATGGTGAATAACATGTGTTCCAATATCATGATGTATGTTATTGAACAATCCGTAGTCTCTATCAATTGTGGTTAGACCCCCTCTTCAAACTCTGTCAGTAACTCACTAGAGGCCCAGGAAACAAACGAAAGATGTGTACGAACGAGATATCCAGCAACAAGACGTCAAGAAGAAGGAAAAGGATTGGATAGAGGAACTCCCGAGCATTTGGCGATCTCAGATGTGTCGATATCAGTGGTGTAACTCCATTCCTTGCCACGGTACCAGGGAAGCTTCTTCTCGTAGCCATGGTGATGCAAGTAACAAAGTCCGACCACATTACAAAAATCAAATAAGGAGCGCCATAAATGTTTAAGATTTAGAGAGTACCAAAGAGGGTGCATACGTAAACGAGGAGAGCTGCCATGATAGTCCGCTGATACAGTTGATGTTACAATATATTTTCTCTCATGGGGTTGAAACAAATTACTGTATGGGTTGAAATGAGAACCAGATTTTCCTGGACTTCTCTTCATCAAGTACATGGGATATGCTAACAATGGAAATGGGATCTTGTATGTTAGAATCTTTGTTGAATTACCCACTTTAATTTCTTGTATAGCTTTTCCGGCATTTGCACCCAAGAGTCATCCGTCTCCACATTTCCTTGGTTCTGATTTTGAGTTTTATGGGGAGGATAGGTTACCAGAATAACAGAATGTAGTATGTGACCAATTACATTATTTAGCAACTGGCTGTCTGAAAAGCTGCCATGCCCACCATCATGTCCAACGTGGAGTATATGAAGAAGTAAATACACGAAGAAGCCAAGAGGATTCAACATCTACTGTATATACATTTAAAAAAAAAAACTTGTATATACAGTAATTTTTCGTCAAGGGGATCGAACGCCCTGGAGGCTACTTAGCTCCACTTCCGTGTCCAAGAACAAAGATTGCCCAAAATATGGTGCCGTGGATAGCCCAATAGATTGGGTAAAATAACCAATTATCCAAGAAATTAATTAATTGCAATCCCAATGAATGTACAAACTAATATTAGGTCCCTGAATACATAGCTCAAGGACCTGAATGGATCCTTAACCCAACAATGCTTTGGAATTGCATTTCGTATCTCAGCCAGCCTAAATGGAGGAGGGGCACACATTAATCTCATTGCTGCTCTTATGATCAATCTCACTTATTCCCAGATCTAGACCCCATTTAATTAATGCTCTCGACCAACTCTGAACCTGTTTTGGTTTGAGAGTAGGCTAACTTATGAACAAGATGATAGTGCCCCTATATATATAAAAATAACAAATCATGGTTATGTTACTTTTTATTTTGTAGATCTTAGTATGTAATTTTAATTTGCCCTCAAATGCGTGTGTCGGTCTAGCTACTAGCTAAATGGTCGTCATTTAACTTTCTGTTGTGATATATTTTTCTTGCATGAAACTGAACAATCGTTTGTCCCCTTCAAACTTATTGGCATATTTTCAGAGCTGGTCATAGTAAAAGAAAAACAAATTGTCTGGAGACTATGTATTGTCACGAAAATAGAACCACCTCCTATTGTCACCGCTGTATACATTTTACTAATAGGCTAAATTGAGTGCCACTTAGTCTCTCTTGTTACACCCCGCACTTTCAATGTTACACCCCGTACCTCGGAGAAGCGCTAATTAAATTTTAATGTAAGTATGTCGAGCTAGGCTAGGTAAAACAACTTTGGAGTGTGAGGAGCGAAGCATTATTAAGTATATTGTTTAAGTAAATGATGAATTATGATCTTATAACCGGAAAGGACAACCTTGGAACCAAAGGACATGACCATTATCAAGTATGATTAGTGATAAATATCATGTATGGAGAGTGTCGGAAGATTTCATAATCAAGAAAATCGAAGAAACTAAGTTTGACGAAAATTTGGAAAAAGTTGGCAGGATTTTGGGCAGATTTTTAGTCAACTTTGGAGGGGTATATCTCCTAGTATATTAGAGGTTTTAAGGTGTTTCAAAATCCTACAATAAAGTTTGTCGAGTCAAGTTTCCAACGCAATAAACCACTCGTCGATACGACATCAGAGTAGAAAATTATGGACGTTACAAGATAGGCTCGTCAATAAAATGCTACAGTACCCCCTGGACCCGAATTTGAACCTTATAAAAGGACCAAAACCCCTTCAATTTCATCTAAAAATCAGTTGGTAAGCTCAGCAAACATTAGGGGCATTTATGTCACAAAATAAGTGAGGAATTGGAGTGATTTTGAGTAATCAAGGCTCGGGTAGCGCAGAATCATAATTCTAGTATTGTTGGGTGGTGGATTCTAGCGTGGATTCAAAGCGGATATCGGAGATATTGATATTACAAGCTGCAGCTCAATTGGTGAGAGTCGTCTCCTTCGGGAGGACAAAAGGCCTGAGGTCACGGGTTCGAAGCTCTGCAGGGCGTAGCGAACTGTTGTGATTTCACTGCTACAATACCTGAGTATGTCATGACAAGTCATGGTGTCCAGTTGTAAGGGGCTGGCACAAGGGTTCACAGTATGGCCAAGGCCCAGCTGTGGGTCCTCACTGTCACGACCCAACTCCGTAGGCCGCGACTAGTGTCCGTGCTGGACACCCAAACGTACCCAATAACCCAAACTAGCATATCAGCAGAATATTTTTAAATGAAAAAAAATCAATTGGCGTTAGTAATTATCATAAATGAACCGACATAGTACATGGAAGCCGATAAGGCTGTCACAGATCATATCATCCAAAACATATACAGAACCCACACAAGTATGTCTACAGACCTCTACAGAACATAACAGAATCATAAGACGGGACAGGGCCCCGTCGTACCCCTGAATAATGTACATATATACGATAGCAGAAGACTGTACCAAAATATGGGCTCCGGATAAAGGAGCGCTCCAAAATAGCAGAATAAAGTCCTAAGCGGGCGGATCAGCAAACCTGTCGTTTGTACCTGCGCGGCATGAAAACGCAGCCCCCGAAGGAAGGGGGTCAGTACGAAATATGTACTGAGTATGTAAAGCACGGAACGTAGTAAACAAAGTCATAATCGAAGCAGAAGATACAGAAAATGAACTGAATATCCAGATTAGCAAAATGCTGATCATATAGCATAAATAATATTCGCTGGAAACATATGTCGTACCTGGTCCCATTATGGAACAAGATCATAACCGAAACAGAGCTTACAGAGAAGTGAGTGTAACATCCGAAGTATCAAATGCATATTTTCGAAACATGAGGAGTGTGTACAGAAACATATACCATATCATATCCGACCCCTTCCAAGGGACTCGGCAAACAGAACGTGGCCACCCCCCGACGCTGGTGCCACCACACATAAGGAGCAGAATAGGGGATAACCCCGTAACATAACATATCATATCAGATGGCCATATCAGATCATATCATATCATATCAGAGTGTGTACATGGCACAGCATACTCCACAACCCATGTACATGTATACCTGCCCCCTCACATCGAGGCACGGCGAACAATGCAGAGGAATACGCTTGACAACATATCCTGGCCCGGGCTCAGTGTGGGAAACATTGGGGCATCCACGAATGGAGTAGTGAGAAACTAATGCAAAATAAAATATAGCACATTTACGGAGACTCAGTAGCATAATTCAGATGACAAACCATATGACAGAAGCGGAGCAGTAATCATAGTGTATGCATTTCGGATATCCCAATAGCATATGTCAAAATAAGCTTTTTGTAATCATTTTCATGTTTCAAAATACATTATGGGGCTTATCAAAATAATTCAAACGAATGTCATATATTTCCAGAGACTCAATAAGACCTATCGGATGACAAATCGAAATAATGAAATCGGACAGAATCATAGTGAGTGTATTTCGGATGTCATAATGGATTACAGAAGCATAATCTTTCTAAGTTCGTTTCCAAGTTCCGAAACAGTTTTACAAGACTTAATGGAATATTTAAAACAAGTTTTATTTAGTAATTACAAGCGTAGTTAAAAACATTTCTTTAAAAAAAAAACGCTCGAAGACAAGTCATAACCACTAAAAGGGTAAAATCGGAAATAGTGGGCCCACCTCGGGACAAACGAAGCGGTGGGCTCAAATTACGTATTTTAAGCTTATAAAGTCACCTACGGAGATTCTGGGGACATTCCATAATTTTCTAAACAATTTGCGGAAGTTTGCACAATTCTTTCAATAAAGCATACTTATAGGGTTCAATTCCATTGAATGAAAAAGGGGTATTTTCAAATGCGGATTCCGATGAGCAGAATACTTTCCGAGGCTCGAATCCGATCCTAGTACACCTAGGACATGCCAAAAGAATAATCGGGATAGCTTTACATACCTTGTATGCTCTTTACTCCTTTCCAAATTCAATTCCCGTTTCGCCCAAAATCTGCAATTGGTCACATTTACAAATTCTCAATTTCCAATCTTTAAGTATTCAATCTTTATTCATAATTGCCTACAGAAATTTGGGCAGCATCTCCCCTATACATATAGCATCCCCGAGAATTTAACTCGGCCAAAACAATCAACAACAACCCAACAACAACATAAACAACAACAACAATCACTGTAAACACAATATAACTTAACTAGCTATCTTCCCAACATAATGTCATAACCTTCATTTCAACTTCAATTTCCAAACTAACCTCAATGGTTTCACATTCATCATCTAGATCATCACAATATAATTTGGAAATATTTCATATCATTTCTACGAAATATTCACAAGATATACAAAATATACAAACTTTCCACCAAAACATAATTCACCCAAAACTTCAAATCTTCAACCTACATATTCATAACATATTTCCATCTTCCAATTTCATCAACCATAATCATAATTTACACCTTAACAATTCCATTTTCATAATTACATAAATCTACCATAAAATCACAAAACTTCCCATAACAACTTAACAACCAACCTTTCATGCTAATATGGACTTACATCCCTCCAAATCCACCAACCAACATAGCCATTCACATTTAAAACTTCATTTCCATATTTACATAAAATTACATTAAAATCACATAAGTTCCTATAATCATTTTCCAACAATTTTTCATGCCATCTTAAACCATTTTTCCTCCACATTATACAAGTGAACTACATTTATTTTCATCCAAAATTCTCTTCAAATCTCATTCCATAATTCACAATGCCAACGGACGAATTTATATCGCTATTTTCCTGTTCTAATCCGTTAAAACATTAAATAAACTTGTTAGCAATGAAAAGGAACCTTATTCATACCTTAAGAATTCAGCCACCACGTTATCACCCTCCTCCTTGGTTGATTTTTAGCTCAAATTGAAGACAACGCAGCGTACAACACTTTTCCCTTCATGGGCTTCGGGATTCGGGGCTCGGATTTTGGTCAAAATTAGTTTTTCTTCTCTCCAAAGCTCCTCTCTCTCTCTTTCCAGAATTTTCTGGTTGTTACAGGTCTTAAAATGAGGAGGAAGGCCGAAATTTTCACTTATAAAAACTTGGGTAATGGGCCTAACCCGGTTGGGCTCGGATTGGGCCTAGCCCACTAACCTTTCTGCATTAAAACGTCCATATCTCCTTGTCCCGACGTCACCTGGGAACCCACGACCTATGGTTGGAAAGATAATTCAATTATCTACAACTTCTATTTCTTGGTATTTTTCCAAATTCCAAACTTATAATACCGTTTTTGCCCCCCCAAAGTTAGGTCACCCGAAAACGTTTTCTTAAAAATATTCGTTTGGAGGACTTCCACTTTGATTTGGCCCAAGGGTCCTTCTTGAGTTGTGTTTAACTTCACATATGTGATTCATATAATTTGTCACATGTCCCAAAAAAAATCTTGACGTGTGGGCCCCACCTCAACTTACAATTAATCCGACGTTCAAAAATACGGGATGTAACACTCACACTTGGGGAGCAGCTGCATTGTCATATTTGTATACTTGTTTATGCCGCGCTTCGTTGAGGAAAGCCAAGGATGTGTGTGGATTCATTTCCTTATTGCAGGTACGTGACCTTTAAAATTATATAATTTTATTTGGTTGTCCTATTTGATAGTTATAAGGTTTTTATGTATTTATTTTAATATTTTAATATAGGTTTGGGCTTGGGAGCGCATTATACCGATGCAGCCACCATGCAGGGCTCTTCCGCCACACACGGCTCTTGCACGAAGGTGGACTCATCGTAAATCCGGCGAAAATGAGGCACGTGATGTTTTACCCATATGTAGGGATGTATTGGACAACCTAATAGATGGCCAGGTATTTTATCATAATTATGGTTGTTAATGGCGTTTTGATATAATAGTTATGCTTATGTGTAATTTATTTATTTTATTATCATGTAATTTTATGTTCTTTCTATCGTAGTTTGTGTGGCAGCCTTATTCAGAGGCCATCATCAATAGACTCCCTGAGTGGTGTCGGCGTGGCCGAGATATTTGGATGGCGAAGGTTCCCCTTATTTGTGGGATCTATCGAGAGTGGCACATGGTAGACCGCGTTCTCAGACAGTTTGGTAGGAAGCAACATATTCCGGGTCCATGTGCTGAGATTGATCCTTTTCATTACAAACGTGACAAGCGGTATGCTATAAAATTGGAGGATCAACAATATTTTACAGAAACAGACTTTTTGTGGGGAAATCGTCGAGAAAGGTTAATTCTGGCCGAGTATGAAACTCAAGACCCAGAGTCACTATCAGAGTATTTTTGTTGGTATCGACGTCACTCGCGCACTTTCATAGGAAATCCTGCGCATAAAGTGGATAGAGGATACCAACACATGGCAGGCAGGCATGAGGCACTGGTACGTACATTACATTCCATTAGATGTTTGATGTCTTTATATGTGTCTTAGACCACTATCAAATCTTGCAATTTTTTTTTTTAGGCTTTAGGACATCAAGAATCGTACAGGTTGGCTCAGCAGACTATCCAAGATCCAACCAAGTCTGATAAAGTGAAGGAAATTGCAGAGATGTTTAGCCACATTAATACAGAGTCCATGGCTGCTGCCTCTCTGGGATGATGTTGAGTTTCGCTCCATATTATACACCACCGGCAGAGTATGTTGAGCCGCCTACTGTGCAAGTGCCTCGTCATCAACGTCCTAATGTACCAAGACCTGCGGCGCGTGGTAGAGGACGCCAATCAGGTAACAGACGGGGTCAAGCTCCCGTGGATCACCAGTTGGTTGATGAGGAAGAGGTTCGTTTTGATCAAGATATGCCCAACTCAACGATGCCTGCAGATGATGATGCATATCACCCAATAATAGATTTTATGTCCACCTCATCGACGTCTACTCCCGAGGTTCAATCACCAGCGGTAATCAGAAGTGAGGGGCCTTTTCAGGCATTCGCATCGTCTGGGCCTATTAGCCTCGCAGTTATGGCCCAACAGTTTGGTGGTCAGACAAGCAGCTCTTATGGGATGACTGAGGGGCCTTTACCTGCATTCACTGGACAGAGCTCTTCAATTGGGAGGAGACTGAGTTTTACCGACGTGAGTATTCTAACCACTCAAATAGTTTGTATCTTGTTTAAAGTAATGGCTACCTTATGTGTCTATATTATTTATTTTGCATAGTCTCCCATGACATTTGATGTTGGATCCTCACACATTCCTGTGCCGCATGTACAGACTTTAGAGCCACAGGTTAGCTTTTAATTCAAAGTTTTTGGAGACTTGTGGTTGTTATGTGGTGTTTTGTCTTGGTTGCTTTGGTTGTTTGTGTTGGTATATGGTATTGGAGGAACTCCTTGTTACAGGGGAGATGCTGCCCGATTTTACGTAGACAATCAAAGTAATTGCTACGAAAATTTATCATACAAAAATAACTTCTATTTTTTATGGCATTTACAGGATGCAGGTGTGATACAAGAGGAGGTTCACCAACGTAGATCAAAACGAGAGCGTCGGCAAACTCGGTGTGGCACGGGGGGGGGGGGGGGGGGGGGGGAGACACTGTAAAAATTAAATTTTTATTGTATAGTGGGTAACTTCATGTTGAAGTATTAGTATGTAAACTTTATTGAATTCGGAAAAAGATGGACAAGTTATAGTTTTTATTTGCCAATGTCTGTCTATTTTTATTCAATTCTGGTTCACCTCGTTTCTGCATATTTAATGTGTGTAAAGTTTACAACAAAATTGAATTGGAAAACGTTGGCTGGCCAACGTTTTGCAACAATAAAATTTTGTTGTAAAACGTTGGCTGGCCTTATTCATGCTGAGGAAACATCTTGCATTGTAGTATTGGTTGCTGTCATTGGTCCAGATATAAGTGTTGCTACAAAAGCATTGAAGTGTGAATTTGATTAAATGATATGAGGAGTAAAATATCTACAGAGAAGATACTGCATATGCCAACATTTAATTTTGTTGTAAAACAGCCAACATTTTGCAACGAATTGCAACAATATGAATTAGCCAACGTTTTGCAACAATATGAATTGCAAAACGTTGGCCAGCCAACGTTTTGCAACAATTCATATTTTGTTGCAACGTTGGCTGCCAACGTTTTTCCTCCAAAATATAAATTGTCGTAAAACGTTGGCTGGCCAACGTTTTGCAACAATAAAATTTTGTTGATTGGTAATTGATTCGCGCAATAATTGATAAGCGAAATTTTTTTTACGCCAGAGAATCGTTGCAGTCATCAAGTCACGCATGCTGCTGTAAAAGTATCTTCCCGCTATGAATATTGGGCTTCAAAGAGGTACACTTCAACAAGAAACAATGGTAGGAGTTGGTAGCTAGTCACATAACTTTGGTTGGACTATGCAGAGCTGTGATATTCCTGGACCGAGTAGTGTTCCAGATACAACTGAATTAGGTGGCGGTAGTATAGTTCGATATCACCCTACTCAAGTAGAGTCATTTACAGAAAGGTAAATATAACGATGTTTTATGAAAACTTTCTCATTTATGTTCTATTCAATGTCTTTGTGCGTTTAACCATCACAAGAATACAACATGTTATTTAGTTCTCATGTACTATTTTTATAATATAACTTTCAGGATAACTATGTAAATTATTATACTGCAAATTCTAACTAACCTCTTTCATTGTTCATCCATGGAAAATAAAAAGAATACAACATGTAATTTAGTTCTCATGTACTATTTTTATAATATAACTTTATTTTTATTTTTCATTTTGTAATCGGCATGTTATTTTGATTATTTTTTATTTTTTAATTTGTCCTTGGGGTTAATATAATCTTTTCTCATTTTAATTTTATTTATTTATGTAGGTGTAACGATTTTGAAGAAAACCCCGTATTGACTCAGCTCACACAAATTGTGAGCAATAACGACGTAGCTAATGATCACTCCGATAAGTCAGATAGTGATATCCCATTAGATCACACAGAAACAGACGATGATCACTCATCTGATGGTGATGGTCATTCTTATGAAGACATTACTACTCCGAGTGATGGTAACGTTAGCTACCATTCTAATGCGACTCCATATTTGGACAACACAGAAGAAGGCCCAGATGATTTTGCCTTCATGAGAGATGACAGTCCAATTCGATCTGCACTTTGGGATTGTAGAAAACCTGAATTTATCATATTAGGTTAGTATGGTGACAATGAATATTCTTTTTATTTGTTGGACCATTTTTAAGGGGTTGATAATTTTCCTTGTACTATGCAATTAGGTATGTTATTTCAGAACAAGCAGGAAATGAAAGGCGCAGTGAGACAATATTGTCTCAAAGAAAAGAACGAGTTCATTTGTGATCAGTCCAAAGGTAAATTTTGGAGGGTTATTTGAAAGCGTCATATGTTGGGGTGTGAGTGGATGATTCGTTTTAGAGAAATTTCAAGTGGTATGTGGAAGGCAGGCAAAGCGGATCTCCACCACAGTTGTCTGACGGATGATTACAGAATGGATCATTCCAATTTGAACAGTCACCTAATTGCTACTATGTTGATACCATATATTATGGTCGATCCATACATCAGTATTAAGTCAGTTCAGAAAAAAAATAAAAGGATTGCATTTGTTTACTCCTAGTTATAGAAAAGCACAAAAAGGGCGTAAGAAAGCTATTGAAATGGTATTTGGTGATTTTGAAACCTCTTTCAAGACATTGCCCCGATACATGGCTGCCTTAAAATATTTCAATCCGGGGACCGTTGTTGAGTGGGAGCACCAATCAACTACAATGCAAGGTGAACACATCTTCAAGTTTCTGTTCTGGGCTTATAAACCAAGCATCGATGGATTCAAAAGTTGCAGGCCTGTCATCTCAATAGACGGTACTCATCTGTACGGTAAGTATGAAATGAAAATACTAATTGCTGTTGGAATTGATGCGAACAATAACATTTTTCCACTTGCATATGCTATTGTTGCACGTGAGAGCTTTGAGTCCTGGACGTGGTTCCTTGTGTTGTTGTGGAGACATATTGTTCGTGAGAGATAAGGAATTGGACTTATTTCTTATCGTCATCAGGGCATCTTGCAATGTGTCCAAACACATGATTGGTTACAACCACCATCCACACACCATAGGTTTTGTGTTCGGCATTTGAAAAGCAACTTCAATAAAAAGTTCCTCAGCAGTGACCTTGAGAAGCTAATGTGGTTGGCGGCTACAGAGCACCAGAAGAAGAAGTATAAAATGAGGATGGAACAAATCAAAACAATGTCATCTCCAGCGTATTTGTGGTTAAAAGCTATTCCGGAGGAAAAATGGACATTGCATAAGGACAACGGTCATAGGTGGGGGGCTATGACAACGAATGTCTCCGAGTCTTACAACGGTTTATTGAAGAAAGCTCGTGGATTGCCCGTTACTGCCATGGTCCGTTATACGTTTAAAAATCTTGTTGATCGGTTTGTTGAGAGAAGCACCCTTGCTGATTTGTTGATTGCGGATAAAAGGTTTTGGCCGCGCGCTGTTGAAAAGAAGTTTGATGAATACTGGGAGAGGTCCCTAAAGCATACTGACATGCAGCAATACAATGCAACTGAAGGGGTCTTTGAGATTCTGACATTTGCACACGAAGGTAAGGGCGGAAATATACATAAAGTCTCTGCCGAAGGGAAAAAGTGTTTGTGTGGAAAGTGGAGAAACTACCATATGCCATGTTCACATGCAATTAAATTTTGTGATATTCGCGGAATTCAACCAAAGACCTATGGTAGCAAGTACTACAGTTGCAGGTTTCATAAGCAAACGTACAGTGGAAATTTTTCACCGTTGGGTGATGAGGCATATTGGCCACCTTCTCCCTTCAGTTTAATTGCAAACACTAAATACGAGCGAACTTCAGGAGTGCGGAGTACAACTAGAAGGAGGAATGAAATGGATATAGCTCCTGCTCACATGGCTAGAAAGTGTAGTACGTGCAAGCAAATAGGTCATAACAAGAATTGTTGCCCCGATAGAAATCAGTAGTTGTTGTTGCTTGTTGGTTTTTATGTTTTTTCTTAACTTGTACAATTGTTGTTTCCTTATGTACTCTTCCAAGAATATATAACATGTCTTGTGCAGTTTAATAGTTAGTATGTAATTTAACATTTACTACTCAGTTAATGTGTGACGTTTATTTAAATTATATTTAATTTTTTATTTCTGTTCGCATATATAACACATTTAATTATTTGCATGTGTTAAAATATTTATTTGAGTTAATCATGCTTTAAAAATTAAAAAAATCAATAATTGTTTTTTATTAAAAACATAACCGAATATGATTTAAATCTAGGCAGCGTCTTACCGAGTGAGTATTTGGAAAACGGAAAAAAGAATACATGTATAACGTGGACTGATCCACGTTATACAATATAAGTTGTATAACATGGATCAGTCCACGTTATACAAGTTATAATTGTATAACGTGGACTGATCCACGTTATACAATTTATATTGTATAACGTGGATCAGTCCACGTTATACATGTAATTTTTTTTTTTCGTTGAATCGTCTGTCAAGGTGAATTTTTTTTTTGGGGGTATATCGTGGATCAACCCACGATATACCCCTTTTGGTATAATAATTTTTGGACATTCCCTTTTGGTAAAAATCGTGTATTTTTATACCCTTTAGGCTCCGGACTCCTCAATATCACTAGTTGTCTCGCTAATCACGGAAATATAATTGAATTTGAGAAGATATATTATCTTTAAAAAAGGTAAAAAATAAAAATTGGGTTGCGCTAAATGAAAAAGTATATAATTATGATGTATTTGAAAAAATCAAATCCAAGTAGATATCTATTATTTGATTAGATCATTGATCTCTTTTATTTCTCTTGTTTTCTTCAATATTCAATAATGCTACACACATCTTTTTTTAGGAGGTCTTCAGCCATTACGTGACATAGGAGTAACAAGTAGTAATATAACTCTAGATTTCCATTTCTATGGTACAGAATAAAATCAGCTCTCCCTGAACGCATCCTTGAGTTAAGCTTAACATGGTATTATCCTTGAGACGCAAAAATTCAATAACTTGATCAACAGAGAACAAAACTAACTAGAATATCCAAGATTATTATCCTTTGTAACAATATTTAGATAGTAAAATTTTGTACTGCACTTTCGTGTACTTTACAATAATAAGTAGGCGTTTGAACATGAATAGGGTGATATTTCAAAAAAATAAAAAGAATTATTTGAAAATATTTGAAAGTTGAAGTTGTGTTTGGACATACATTTAACTTGAAAAAGTATTGACATTTTGTGAGAGAACTTTTTACCTTGAAAAAATGGTTCACTTGAAAGAAAATATTTCAAGTTGGAGAGAAAAATTGATTAAATGTATAACTAAATAAGTAATTATTTGAATTTTTTCCCAAGAAAAGCAGATTTTTTTTTATATCCGAACAGGCCCTATAAATAATTTAGTGCCACGGCTAATTTGCGCAAATAGTCACTTTTGTGGCCTTGTATCTAAAAAGTTGGCCATTTTCAAAATTAGACCAGTGATCTGAAATCCAAAGTAGCTTCCTTGTCTGAAGTAAACAAGAGGTAGTTTTCACAGTTTAAAATTGTGACCTCCTGATCACTTGCCAACAACTTATGGTTGCCGCCAAGGCTTCGCCTTCAATACCTTTGACTATATACAAAGTAGGAAAGAAAATTTTCTACTCAATAATGCTATTCAAACTTATTTCTCTTTTTGAATATGGCATGTGTAATTCTCAGATAGCAAGAGGAGTTTCAGAGTTTTGCCCAACAAGGTTGATTGGACCAATGGTGCCATCATTATATTTGGATGGTAGAATTTCACGTGACAAAAAATTCAAATTGCGTCAAGGGTGTAGACAACAGAAGGGTACCAATGATATCCGCTACAAGATGTTTGTTTTAGATTGTGTTCTTTAACTTGACCTGTTATATAGTACATACTATATAGTATATATGTTTTGGTAGAACAATAGAACTACTCAAAGTATATGATTAAAAAGCAATCAAGAGTTTCTTCTACTTCATCTAGCAGGCTAAATTTAGGCCTCAAACCAATTGTCCATATCTCATCTATAATTTTAGCATCCGTCAATTGATAGGACCATTAAGGCATCGGCACCATTGGCAAGCCAAGGATCAATCCTTTGAGAGTCGAATTTCATCCACAATGAATCACGAAACAATCAACGGCTTGATTTGCTAGTGTTTCACTACTAAAAAAAAGGGCGTTTTCGACCAAAAAATTTCGACCACATTTTTGGTCGAAAACAAATCGACCACGCGCGGTCGAAAAATCAAGAATTTTTTTTTAAAATTTTCAGTAGGATTTCGACCACACGGGGTCAATTTTTTAAAATGAAAATATAATTTCGACCACGTGTGGTCGAAATTAAATTTTATATAAATAATAAATGAGAAACGTTTAATTTAAAAAAAAAAAAAACAATTTTCGACCACATGTGGTCGAAAATTGGGCCACATTTATTCCACATCTGGTCTTTACTTTTCAATTCAAAATTTTTCTTTCTCTCTCTTTCCTCTCTCCCTCTCCTCTCTCTACCAACACACACCACCTTTCTCCCTCTCCTCTCTACCCACACCACCAGCCCACCACCCCACCAGCCCAGACCCTCAACCCACTGCCTTCCGACCACCGCCAGTTCACCGTCGGCGGCGCAACCCATTATTTTCAGGTACGTTTATTTTTTTCCAATGTCATGAACACTACCAATGCATAACAATCTCATGTTTTTATTTTTTTATTTTTTATTGTAGTGTTTGAAGAAAAAATGGGGACAAGGGATTTAAGTATTTTTGGATTATTTGAAATAAAAAAATTAAAATGGGAAACCCTATTAGGAATTGTGACCAACTTCCTTTCCTTTTGTTTGGATAACAAAGAAATTAGTACAGTAGTAAATTTACACACTCTTTTGGATAAATGCTTTATTCCAGCTGCACAAAGGGACCACTGTGATTTTCAATTTTTTTCTTTGTCATTTTCTATGTCTGTCTTTCTATGTTGGTGAAACGAATCTTCCATGTGATTGAGATTGTCTTGGCGTTGCCAACTTGTAACCCAGTACTATTAATATGTACAAGGATATATCCTTCTAAAAAAAAGGTACAAGGATATACATATGTATATGTATATTGTATTTTTTTTTTAAATCACCAAAATATTGAGTGCTGGAGTATTTCTTCAAGATCCATTTGTAGTTTGTGGAACATGAGAAAAAGTAGAGTGTTGATGCTATAGCTCTATGAGCTTACTGGTTGTAAATTCTTATTATTCCTTCTGTTTTTCCCTGTTCTTGTTCAATGTTCCTTATGAGAACTGTCGACATGAATAAAACATGGTATGCACACTCAGAAAAGTATGATGAGTTGCTAAGGAAATTTAATAAATAAGGAAGAAAGGGAGAGATCAAAATTCTAGCTTGCAGCAGTTGCCTTTATACAAAAGTATATCTCCTTGCTTATTCAAAATGCTCCGAAGATTTCATTAGCTTAATGCATGTAGTCAAATTAAGTCTGTCGTTTGTAAGAGCCAAAACCTCCTGATTTGCAATTTTAAGATTTCCTCTTCCTCTGGTTGAATCAGATAATATCAGAAGCTTACTGAAACTTGTTTTCTTCATTTTCCTTATTGTTTTTGAATGAAAATCTTAAGCTGGTTGAAATTGGCACACTTCTGGTGTTTCAATTGTAGCTGCATATATTTTGATGGCATTAAATAGGTTGTTTCTGGTTTTCCAGTTAGGCTATACAAGGTAGCTAAATGTGCTTCGTGAAAAATGGCATATGATGTCTGTTCAAAGATTTTCCTAATATGTAGCTGAACTTTCTATATCACTATTTATTGGAAGGGCCATTTTCTTATATCAATTTCTTGAAGATGTACTATTTACAGCTTTCCGGGAATACAGTTTATAATATATGTACAAATGAATTAGAAAATAAAAAGAAAATTGCATGATTTGGAGCTAAACTTCCTTGAGATGATCGTTATCTGTTAACAACTTGTTAAACTAAATGTGCTTTAGAAAAACTAATATTCACTCCTTGGTGGATATTTTAAGCATATTTGCTATATCAATATTGATAATGTATCCGAGGAGTTACTATGAAAACTTAGCTCAACATTGATCGGGGAGAATCAGAATATTGTTGCACTAATGACTACCAATTATACAATCTAGTATAAGTTTCTGTCATTATCCCATTTGTGGATTTCATTCTCAATTAAGTGAATCATGATAATGTTTTCTTAATTTACAGGTGTTTTGGGCACTCGTGTATGACATCAGTGTGTATGTCGCCTTTAATTCAGTGGTAGGTTCACGCAATTTCTTCAAAATCAATCAAGGGTTGCAAGTGTCATCAAGGACGGTCAGGGCTCCAAGTCTTCATGCCTGTTATATCTGGATGAGTGGAAGCAACTCAGGCAAACAATTGAGGAAGTATGTGTTACTGCTAGAGACTGTTGATGTTTGGGCGGATGCAAGCAAGAAAAATGGGGAAGAGAAGAGTATTCTCAGAGTTTCTGAAGCTCTTGGACACCGAACATGGACCTTTTTGATTAATGTGCTTTTGGATTCTAATTCTGCTATATTTAAATGGATATGTATATTATGTTTAAGGGTTTGAATGTAGTTTTAATTTGAACTACAACTACTTTTAATTTTAAGATGTTTAAGTGTTTGAACATAGTTTATGATGTTTAAGTGTTTGAAATTTTGAATGGACAATGTTTAAGTGTTCAAGTGTTTGAACATTGCTTATGGTTGTTGTGTTGCACTGTTGATGAATTGGATGACTGTTTTGGTTGATGAATTTGGTTATTTGAAAATTGGCAGGTGGGATGTCAAAAACAGGCAAATGCTGGAAAAAATATTCCAGATTTTCGACCACAGGTGGTCGAAAATTAGCTCTGATATTTCACAATTTCGACCACATGTGGTCGAAATTGTACCCAGAAAAATACAATTTCGACCACGTGTGGTCGAAATTTAGCAATATGGTTGCAAAATTTCGACCACATGTGGTCGAAAATCTGGGCCCAATTTACAATTTCGACCACATGTGGTCGAAATTGTGAAAATAATTTTTTTATATTTAAATATAAATAGTGTTTTCGACCACATGTGGTCGAAAAAGTTAAATATATAATTTAATATAAAATTAATTTTTCGACCACATGTGGTCGAAAATTATTTTCCCTTAATTTCGGTAGAATGTGATTGCGACCACGTGTGGTCGAAAAAAAATTTCGACCTACCTGTTACCGACCTACGCGTGTGGTCGAAAAATTGGTCGAAATAAAGGCCTTTTCGACCTCGTGTGGTCGAAATTTTTGGTCGAAAATCCCTGTTTTTTTAGTAGTGTTTCTAGCTGGTTGCACCGTGACACAATTAGTCCTTTTTGAGCAATTCCATTTGTGGATTCTATGAATTACGGAGCAATTGTGATACTCAGTCGATATTGAAAATTTGATGCTTTTTGTAGCAAATCACTTTGTCACTTTTTCTTTCCCGTAAGACTCAATATTATTTTGACACCTTGTATGTGGGCGATTTTCCCCAACACCTCAATAAACTATCATAAAAAAATAGTTTCAGTAAAGAATGAGAATGCTATACTTAACCGTCGTGGTTTAAAGAGATAAATTAAATAATATTTTTTGGATACTACATCACGAAAAAATTGCACCAATAAGAAGTATTTACTCCATAGAATGAGCTTACATTATTTGTCATTAACTTGTTAAACGTGAAATAGCAAAACACATTAAATTGTTGATTTTTCTAAAATACTATTCTTCATATTCGATGCAAGAAACAAAAAATGCTAACTTGATAATCGGTAGATCTAGCACGATTTGCCGTTCATCGGGTTTGGGAGAGGAGGTAGACACTCCCCCCACCCGATCCCTTTCCTACGCAGTCTATCGTTTCTAACAAGTCACAAAAGAAAAACAGAAGGAAAGAAAAAGAATCACAGTCCAAACGCTTTCCATAATAGGCACACAAGAAATCTTGGGATTCTTTTGACAGTGAAAATGCCATAAAGCGCGATCCAAGATCCATGATACGAAAGCCAAAATTAGAATAACAAAGAAAAAGACATCCGGATGCATTTCTAACTCCAACTCTTAAGACTAAAGAATTATACAATAGGAAAGACCATCTAAAGAACCTTATCTCTATCATATAGCTAAAATAGTGGGAAAAAAGGATCACCGAAAGTGAAAATAAAAAGGAACGGTTTCTGAGAACATAGCAGAGGAATTCCAATTAGGAGAAATATTTAACGTGAGTAATTTTGCTATGGTAGTAAACAGTGCAATACAAGCATTTGAATCTTTCGTCAACGAATTAAAGGTATCATTAAAGTTGTTTTAGTTTGTTGTTCTACGAAAGGGTCTGAGTACTTAATCATCATTTGATTACAATTAAGTTGTCTATGTACCCCTACTAATTAAACCTTTAAATGAGGATCAAGCCCTAAATAGTTCTTTTACACGACAAAAAACATTCTTACACTTTTCGATCACATAGAACACCAATCAACAATTAAAAAAAAAAAATCTTTCAACTTATCGTCAAAATCTAGTCCTTTTTGGGTTTTCTATAGCAATCGTCGCAACATCCCTTTGGCACGGTAAGTTTAACTTGGCTTTTCCAATCTCTTCAAGCAATTCCTTTTTCCATATCTCTCGTTTCTTCTTCATTTATTGTGAATATAACTTCACCTTGGCTTCTTTCATCTCTTCACCCAATTGCTTTTTCCACATCTGTTTTTTCTTTTTCATTTGTTCTTCATCAAATTCTTCCTCACCAATCAGCAACAAAATTTCTTTTTCTCTCGGGCCATGTGAGTGCAAAGACTTCTTCCCTTTTTCGATTTCTTCGAGCAATTCATTTTCCCACATTTCCTTTTTCTTGTTGCAACAAGTCATCTTACATGAACAAAGTATAGATTACTATAAGTAAAAACCGAATTTTTGGCTAATAATGAAGTGTGTAACTATAAACTTTGCGAGAACAAGTAGAAGAAGAATGTAATATATATATAGGCAGGATTAAGCTTTCCTCTTCCTATCGGAAAAGGAGTTCTAAAACTTCTAAAACGTGTGTTTCCTAAATTCCATTCCTATAGGAAAAAAGAGTTCCAAAACGTGTGTTTCCTAAATTTATTAAGGTAGTGTGTAATACCAAGTTTCAATTTCTTTGTTCATTTTTTAAATAATTTGTTTAAGTGCCTATTACAATCAAACCTCTCTATAATTGCTATTCGTTCTAACATTATTTCATTATAACTGCCTGATTTTCTCCGGAACCGATTTTTCATGTTATATTCTACTTCTTTATAGCAACATTCTACCTATAACGATACATTCTTTGTAAAATTACCTCTCTATAACAGCATACTCAAATATTGTGTAATACTCTAAGATTTTGTAAGAAATATATTACGAAGAGTATCAGCCTACTGCTACTTGGGGCGAGATAAAAGAGTCAACTATTAAGCTCTTAAACAACATTCAAGGGAAAACTATTTAATTCCCTTTTGCTGAAAGTTTTAAAAAAATTCTTTGTCAACTTAAACATTATATTATCACTAAGAGATTGAAATTTATGAAAAACATACAATTGTAGAACTCTTATGTCAAACTTGAAATATTTAAATTCTCAATTAACTTAAAATGCATATGTTCCTTAGATTTTAATTCTTCATCGGTATGGTACAATTAGTTATGGATTTATTAATAATTTATTAGTCTTTTTAACTTTTAATTAATGAGATATGAAAATCAGTTGAGATTTTAAAATTTTACAAGTAATTTAATCTTCGAACTACAAAAAAAATAATTGTTTGCGTACTTTTATTTATAACAGCTAAATGGGATCTAAATATCAAATGTCAGTATGCATACATAACACCTCCCTACAACAATGATGAAATTTCCGGACAAACACTGTCATTATAAAGCGGTTTGACTGTATAATATTTAATTATCTGTATATATAACATATCAAATTTTTAAAAAATATCTTTTGAAAAACATTTTGATAAAGTTTGTCATGAGTCAATTTGGACGACATATCAGTCTGATTTTAAAATGAACTGAATTGGACGGGTCAAAATGGGCGCACCGCCCAAACCTATGTGAGTTTGGGGAGTTAATTTTGACACGCCTAATTTTAACTTATATTCCTTCTGTCCCAAAAAAATTGTCCTCCTTTCCTTTTTAGTCTGTCCCAAAAAGATTTTCCCTTTCTATATTTAGAAACAATTTAACTTTATGAGATGATTTACAGCCACACAAATATCTAAGACTTGTTTTGTACCACACATTTCAAAAGTCTTCCTTTATTTCTTAACCTTTGTGTCAAGTCAAAAGAGGACAATCTTTTTGGGACTGAGGGAGTAGTATTTAAATTTTTTCTTGTAATTCAAGTAATTATTCTAGTGATCATCAGTTTTCTTTACTTCTTGTTTGTGAATTGTGATATGATTATGATCAGTCAAATGTGCTATTCGGTTATTTGCCCCTCCTTTTTGTGGAGCTTAGCTAATGCACTTAAAACGTACACTTACAAGTATCAGATGCATATATCGAATCAGTTTAATATATCTTGGTTAATTGATTTAATGAAGTAAAAATATGAATTAATTAATTAACCATGATTAATTTGCTAAAACTCTATACTAAATACATGCAACCAGCATCTATTAGAGACTAGTATGAATTAATTAAACAATCCCATGAATAAGTTTTTAGCAAAAGAAACGCACCATTGGAGATATTCTACTACAAGTTGTAATTTATATGTTGTAATTCCAAATCTAACAAAATTGCACGAGTACTGTAAGAACCAATGGCAGAACCTGAATTTGACTTGTAATTGTGTAAATTCCTTTTATGAACATATCTTTGTTTATCTTTTCTGTTGATATATGCATATGAATATTTATTTATTATTAATTGATATGCATTAACATAATGTTGTAAAGGGATAAGACTTAAAGAATCTGTGTGATTCTAGTCTCGAATATAATCAGATACACATTAAGAAATGATTTTAATTTTGGTTATACATTTAGTTCGTAGATGATAATTGGAAACTTTTGTGACCTTTCGATTTTACACTAGATGTGAAACCTTTATGAAAATTGATTTGCTTGAATGTATATATCACATGCTTTTACTTTAAGGGTAAATATTGATGAGTAAAAACTTGCTTAATTGTCTCATTCAACAGATATGGCATCTAAGAGCATCGTTGCTGATTTAAACAAGGGTGAGAAACTAAATGGTGAGAATTACGATATCTGGAGTCGTAAAATGTGGTATGTACCGGAAGAGCAAGATGCTCTGGAAGGTATTAATCATGTTTTGATTCACCTAGAAGAGGGTAACACTACCCAACACAGAAGAGATCTAGAAACTTACAATGCGTGGAAAAAGAAAGATTCTACTGCACATGGAATTATTATGAGTTCTGTTGTTGATGATCTCATTCACGAATATGGGGAATACCCTACTGCTCATGCTATGTGGGCACACTTACGAGAGACATATGGGGGTACTACTGTGACCCGCCTTAGACAGCTGACTATCAAATTTGACACTTACAAGAAGCGTCATGATCACAATGTCAAACAACACCTTAGGGTGATGTCTAACATGATTGCTCAACTCAAAAGTGTTGGTCATGTTCTCTCTGATGATCAGCAGGTTCAGGCAGTGATCCAATCTCTTTCCAATAGTTGGGAACACTTGAAGGTTAACTTAACCCATAATGATAGCACCAAAACTTTTTCTGATGTTGCCCATCATGTCGAGCTTGAAGACGAGCATCTTGGTACTGCCAAAACTGTATCCAATGCCTATGTGGTAGAATCAAGTGGCATAAAGTCTTCTGGCTTCAAGCGCAAGAAGAATTGGAAAAATGACGGAAAGGGTAAGGAGATCGGAGAAGGACCCTCCAAGAAAAGGAACAAGCCAAATCCTAAGAAGGGAAAACAGTTTTTCAAGAAGAAAGACAAGAGTAAGATGAAATGCTACAACTGCCATGTTCTAGGGCAGAGTGTCTCGAGCCGAAAAAGGTAGCATTTCAAAATGCTTCTCTAAGTGCTACATATGTTTCTAGCACTGTTTTATTAACTGAATCTTATCCCGTGTGGATTGTAGACTCAGAGGCCACCGACCATGTGAGTCGTGATCGAGAAACATTTGTGGATTTTCGTCGAGTCTCACCTGGATCAAGGTGGATATATGTAGGAAATAATGCAAAGCTTGAAGTCAAGGGGATAGGCACTTGCGTGGTGGCCGAACTTTGATGTTGCATGGCGTCCTATATGCTCCAGAGATCTGACGTAACCTAGTATCTGTGTCTGTTTTTCTAGATCTGGGTTTTGATTTAAATTTAGTCGCAATGGTGTTAGAATTACTCAAGACAATATTTTTTATGGTTTTGGACTTCGTTATGATGGTTTTATCGTTTAGATTATAATCCTTCAACTTATGACTATTATGTTGACCGTTGTGTAATGACATGTTATTCTAGTAACAGTGATGTTGATGTTATTACATTGCATGCAAGATTAGGTCATATAGGGCAGGACCAGATGAATATATTGGCAAAGGAAGGGCATTTAGGTCCTTTCTCCAAAATTGAAATGCCAACTTATGAAAATGGTCTTGCCGGAAAGATTACACGTAAACCATTTGGGAAGGCTAAGAGAGCAGATTCCCCATTGCAATTAATTCATTCTAATATCTGTGGTCTAATGAATGTGAGAGCAAGGTCTGGTGCTATGTATTTCATTACGTTTATTGATGATTTCACGCGTTTCGGTTACGTCTATTTGATTTCTCACAAATCTGAAGCGCTTGAATGTTGTAGAAGATATATGAATGAAGTTGAGAATCAATTAGATAAAAGTATAAAGACTTTAAGAACCGATAGAGGCTGTGAATATTTATCAAAACAGTTTGAAGAATTATGTAATGAAAAAGGCATTACCAGGCAGTTAACTACTCCTCACACACCTCAATAAAATGGTGAAGCAGAAAAGAGGAATATCACATTATTAGACATAACAAGGTCAATGATGGCGCTGGAAAATTTACCGATCTCTTTTTGGGGAGATGCGTTATTGACTGCGGCCTATATACTAAATAAAGTGCCTTCTAAATCAGTTACTTCCACTCCCTATGAGCTATGGGCTGGTCAGAAACCGAACCTGATTGATCTATGACTTTGGGGTTGTGTTGCATATGTAAAAATCATTTTGGTAAGTTTGGAAAACTAATTCCAAAAGGGAAGAAATGTATCTTTATAAGATACTCAGAACACTCCAAAGGGTATGTGTTCATTGGTGAATTAAAAGATGGAGTACAACTGAAATTGAATCATAAGATGTCACATTTCTAGAGAATGATTTCCCAAAAAGGGCGAAATAAAGGAAGGAAAGCCTCTTTATGAAATATTGAATTCAGATGACCAGACAATGTCTTCAGACATGTTTGATAGTTTAATAGATCAAAGATCGGTTCCTGATCCAAGTGGGAGTTTTGAATCCCATAATCCTATTGAGGAATCTGAACTTTAATTGCGTAAAAGTACTAGAAAAGGTATACCTAAACGATCACACGAGATTGAAGATTACGTTTCCTTGGTATCTCCCACAGAATTGGATGAGCCTAATTCTGTGACTGAGGCTTTGGCAAGTCCTGGAAAAGATGAATGGATGAAAGTAATGAAAGAAGAATTGGAGTCCATGAGAACCAACAAAGTCTGGGATCTGGTTGACCTTCCTTCTGCGCGTAGAGATATTAGGAACAAATGGGTTCTCAAGGTTAAATGTAAAGCGGAGGGGTCAATAGAAGGATACAAGGCACGATTGGTCGTAAAAGGTTTTACCCAACAAGCTGGAATAGATTATGAGGAAACCTTTTCACCAGTTGTGAAGTTTACCTCAATTCGGTTACTTTTGGCTATTGTTGCACGTCTGGATCTAGAGTTACACCAAATGGACGTCAAGACAGCTTTTCTCAATGGAGAACTATACGAGGAAATCTAAATGGAACAACCTGTAGGTTTCATCGTTAAAGGCCAAGAAAAGAAAGTCTGCAAATTAAAAAAGATCTATTTATGGCCTGAAGTAGTCTTCAAGGCAGTGGTATTTGAGATTTCACAAAGAGGTAATTTCATATGATTTCACCATGATCGATTAAGACCATTGCATCTATGTGAAGTAATACAATGGAATGTTTGTAATTCTTTCCCTTTACGTGGATGATATTTTATTAGCCAAAAATAATTTGGAGTATGTGAAAACCATCAAGTCATGGCTTTCAAAGTCATTTGACATGAAAGACATGGGTGAAGCGGATTATATATTGGGGGTTAAGATCCAAAGAGATCATTCTAAGAAGTCTTTGAGTCTATCTCAAGAAACTTATATAAAGAAAATTTTGGAACGCTTTCGAATGAATATTTGCAAACCCATGGATACTTCTATATCAAGCGGTAAGACTTTAAGCCTTGAAATGTGTCTAGAGTCTGAAAAAAAAGAAAAAAAAGACATGTCTCGAGTTCCATATTCTAGTGCGGTCGGGAGCTTGATGTACGCTATGATGTGTACTCGTCCGGACATTTGTTATGCCAAAAGGTCTGGTTAGTAGGTATCAGTCTAATCCTGGAAGGGATCATTGGAAAGTTGTCAAGAGGATCTTCGGATACGTGAAAGGAACTGTTGATTATTCACTATGTTATAGTGGAAATGATTTACACTTGAGAGAATATACAAATGCTGATTGGAGTGGTGAGCGGAACGATAGAAAATCGACATCCGGTTATGCTTTCTTACTTAATGGTGGTGCTATTTCATGGAAAAGTAAGAAACAAACTTGCACAGCTCTTTCAACTATGGAAGCTGAGTTTGTCGCTTGTGCATCTGCAGTACAAGAAGTTGTTTCGTTAAAAAGATTCTTTGAGCATTTGGGCATAACAAAGAATTCTCAAGGATCAATGATTTTACATTGTGATAGTCAAGCGGCTATTGCATACACAAAGGATCCTAAGTATCACAGCAAAACCAAACACATTGACATCAAGTATAACTTTGTAAGAGACACAGTAGCAAGTGGAGACGTAACTTTACAATACATACCTATGCGAGAAATGATAGTTGATCCTTTTACAAAGGCGATATCTAGAGACTTGTTTGAGAAACACGTTATGGCTTTAGGTCTGCATAGGACATAATTATATTTCTATATTATAAAATGACTTAGTTGTTATGATATTTTCATCAATATTCTACTCTTGAATTTGTGTTCATAGCTTATATGCATGTGATGATGTAATTTTAGTGATAAAGTGTGTCGAACAAGTCGCGAAATTGGCTCTCTCACACGAGCAATTGCTTCTTACGTTGAGTAACGTGAAGAGATGAGTTCCACCACCATGTTATGACTTGTTTGTAAGCCAGTTATGAGTTTCTCTAAGAAGATGGATTTGAGGATCATTGAAGAGAGAAGCTCAGGTTAGAGATCTGGAGGTGTCTAGATCAAGATCTGTACGGTGTTGAATAAGTAAATGAATGAGACACACGTGCCGCTAGAAGGTGAGAACACCGTATCACGTGTTTCATACCACATGTGCTAAGTGACCGATGGGTTAATGGAAGAATGGATCCCTGCTTTTTCATTGTGTTAGACCCTGAAAAGTTACATTAACTTTTCATTGGAATACCCTTTGACCTTTGAGTGTTTCTTGAAGTTTCAATCAGTGTTGCTACTTTAGCATGTCACTAATAGCCATGAGTGATTCGGCAATGCGGTGCATGTCTAGGAAAGTAGTTCATCTGAAATAGATAGATTCGAGTAGAAAGGGAAGACAATTAAAGAAATTAGTAATTTAACTTGTATTCACAGGCCGGCCATTACATTTACCATAAGGGTATAAAGTGTAATTGTGGATATAAAGTTAAACATGAACTCGAGTTCACCTCTATAGAGGACGAGGGATCAGATAACTAGCTACTGGTGTAGCAGATGAAGTCTGGAGTATTGCGAGTAATAAAATTCTCATGCTAGCTAGCAGTGAAATTTTCCGCATGTGATTGAATTCCTACATGGAGCTCTTGTAAAACCTTAATAGGTGTAGCTCTTGATGCTTGCAGGTCGCACGAACTATTTGTCTGTATGAATACCGTGTGTTATTGACATGGTATTGGTTTGTGTCTAGTCCACCATGTGGGAGATGTTGGATATTTAGGTCTGGGTCGCCCATGTGGACTGACCCGGCCCGTTTTAGAAAGGATAATTATTGGGAGAAGTTACCCTATAGCTAAAAAAATGTTATACCCCGCACCTTCAGAGCATGAGCATGACACGTACATCACCGTAGTAATGGAGTGTCGGAGACGTCCCATGACGCTTTGGAAGGTACAAGCCGTGAGAAGTATGTAACAATGAAGTAAAAGGACGAATTACGACCTCGTAAGCCGTAATCGGAAAAGACTATTTTGAAACACAAGAACATGGCTATTATCATGTATAATAAATGATAAGCATCGTGTATGGAGAGTTTCGGCAGATTTCGAGACCAAGCAAGTTGAAGAAAATAAGTTCGACAAAAAATTGAGAAATGTTGGGCAGATTTTTAGTCAACTTTGGAGGGGTATATCTCCATGTATATTTGGAGTTTTAAGGTGTTTCAAAATCCTAAAATGAATTTCGGCGAGTCTAGTTTCTAATGCAACAAACCGCTCGTCGATAGGACATCGGAGTAGAGAATTATAGATGTTACCAACTGAGCTGTCAACGCAGAAACAGGACTGCTACAGTACTGTAGCTACAGTGACGCTGCCTCAGCCCTTATAAAAGGGGTAAACCCTCATAATTTCGTTTGGTGTTGGAGTGGCTTGGGAACAAGTGAATATTGAAGATATTGTCACTCTAGTAAATACAAGGTATGAACCATTGAATTTCTTTCTTTATTATCATTTATTAAGGAATAATTACAAGAATAAGGTTATAGTTTGTTGTGTTGATGTTGTTGATTTGTGGATTGTGGTTTGAAGAGAATATTGGATAAAAATACATATATTTATTTTGTAGAATGTTGAGGATGTTTTATTGATGTTGTTGGTATTAATTTCAGCTTCTTTACGGAAATAAAGTATTCAAATAGTCGTATCACAAGTTGGTTAGTTGAGAAATTTAGAAGACATCGTGTGAGATGTTTTAGGGAGTATATTGGTATGGATAATGGTATTGATGATGTTGGTATTGTTGTTGTTGATATAATGATTTCGGGCTAGGCATATAAACAGGGGAGATGCTGCCCGAATTTCGACAGAATCTAAAAGGATTTTAATTAAAGTTTTGAGACAAGTGCACGATGACGAGCCTAACAGTATTATGAATGGTTTTATATGTAGATTGCGAGGATACAAATAAGCTTAAGTGAATTGCAAGACAGGAAGTAAGTTGGAAGTCGAGAAATTATCCTTCAGGTATGTTAAGGCTCGTCCCTTTCTTTCAAGGCATGACTCCTATGATTATAACTCCATAAATGTGTTCATAGCCTCCTTATTTCCAAAAGTTAGATTTTCATGATTCCAAGGCATAACCCCTTCCTAATAATTCATGAATGTTTTCCAAAATGTTCGTATTACCTAAACCAGAGGTTTATGACTCCGTAAGCTTTTATGACAACAACGATGGATATGTTTTACAATGACAACGATGATGTCAAGGGTGAGAATATTTCTATGATGACTATGATGAGAATAATTTCATGTTTAAAGGTTCCAAGTTTATGATTTTCAATGACGATATAAGAATGTTGAACTATTTCTTGATGTCTCAATTTTATTCATGGATGATGACTATTCTTTTTAAGATTCCAAAAGTATATGAATTGATGCCTTATGAAATTTATGATCTTATTCTATGTTTTCTCTAAATGCTATTCTTTATTAATAGTCTCACCTTATAATAATTGTTCCTTCAAGGTGAGACAAAGCGACGATGATTATTCCATAATATAATCGGAGGTTACCGACCTTACGTCACTCCGATGTACTTATGGCTTTTACTTGGCTCTGATGCATGCTTTATATATATATATATATATATATATATATATATATATATATATATATATATATATATATATATATATATATATATATATGTATTTTCTCACACCGCGCCGCGCTATAGTCGGCCGGGCAGGTACGTAGATGTGCACACCACTGCAGTGGGCATGTTATGATATTGCCCCGAACGCAGGAGGCCCGGACGCGGGCTAATGATGATAACACCGAGCCTTAATGGTCGGTCAGGATACTATATATATGACACCGAGCCTTAATGGCCGGGCAGGATATTATATATATGACATCGCGCCTTAATGGTCGGGCATGTTACTATGTATATGTATTGAAATGTTTTTTTAAAAAGGCTAAGCATGCATGACATCCGCCCCACGAGGCATTCATATGTACAGGTTACCTCTCTTATTCCTTGTTACTTTCATGTCTATGTTATGTTGTTACTCATGCCTTACATACTCAGTACATTATTCGTACTGATGTCCCTTCTTGTGGACGCTACGTTTCATGCCACGCAGGTGTATACAGATGAGTAGTGGAAATTGCTAGAAGATGTTCCAGCTGGATTGGCGAGCTCCATTTCTTTCCGGAGTGTTGCCGAGTCAGAGTATCTATATTATGGTATATTGATTTATGTTAGAGACTTTGCAGACAGAGTCATGTATACAGTATGCCAGTATTGTAAGCGGCTATTTAAGTCGATGTGTCATTATGCATTACTTTACAGGTTCATATGATTACAGATTTTATTTGATTCGAGAAAGACGAAAAGAATGTTTTCGAAAAGCTTTCATTATGCATTTTATTTCATGACTTAAGAGTCCTGTGAGATTATGATTATAACAAGAAACAGCGGGTTCGCTCGGCTCTAAGTAAGGGTCGGGTGCCCATCATGCCCTATCGGGATTGGGGTGTGACAAAAAAATTAAAAATAAAATAAATAAAACTGCTCCTAAACGTGGATACAAGAATGGAATGGTTCCTTTCAAAGGCAGTTCTTTTTTTTTTCTTCTCCTCATATAAGGGTAACAGTTGCTATAGAGAATGGAACTTACAGAAAAAAAGCAAAAATCCTTTCTGTTTTTTCTTCCTCAAAAACACCCAAAAGGTGACATCTAGTTTTTGAAGAATACTCTGTTTCCAAGAGAGATGAAGTTCGACTTGGAGCAATTGTTTTGGTGGTGAGTTCAACTATTTCCTCTGCAATCGAAAGGTACACAATTAGTTGTTGACTTGCCCCGATATTATTTTCTAACAATTAGAAATGTTATTTTATGTACATTTCTGGAGTTCATCTTTAACCAAGTAGGTCCGCGTGCTCAATTGCACTATAGCTATCTCAAGAGTAGATTTCATGATGGATTATCCTCTATTTATCTATTTTAGTCTAAATTTGCTACACCAATTTCTTCATGTAAATACCACAATAACATATTGTTAAGGGAATAATTATAGGTTTTCATCTGTTATGCACTCTGGGATATAGTCCAGAGTGCAAGGATTTACTGAAGAAGGCCTTTGACTAAACAGTTTCTCAAAGTGTCTGATTGCAGCCTTAGATATTTTATCATTATCTTCTAGCCAGTTGCCTCTATGGTATTTAATTCTGTGAAGCTGGAGTCTCCTTCTTTTATCCTTGATAAAATTATGGAAGTAGCTACTGTTACAATATCCTTCCTCAAACCACTTGACATGAGCTTTTTGTTTGAGGAGGGACTCTTGCATTGTCATCCACTTGACATATTCTGCCTGAGCCTTATTAAGATCAGTCCTAGATTTCTCAAAGCTTTGGACAATATCCACCTCCTCAAGCCTTAGCACCTCATCTTCTCATTCCTCAACTTTTTAGTATATATTGCCAATGTCCTTTTGGACCACTTGCTAAGTCTCCTTCCAAGAGATTTAAGTCTCTGTTGAAGGATCCACATCGAGTTACCATCGACATGTGTACCCCAAATATCTTGAACAATATTCGCTTTTGATTTGAGTAATATTTGAAAAGAAAACTTTCAAAAACAAGTCACAGTAATTTTCCCAGCTGTCGGCTATTTCTTTCTGCTCTTCGTAGAGCAAATGGCACAAGGATAACCATTAAACTTGTGTTTAAGGTTTTGATTGCACCAACCACCGAGTTTTAAATGCGGATTTAAGATTTTTATTATGTATATCTGAGGATCTAAGAGATAAGAGAATATTAGCATTGCATTCATTATTCCTTTATACTCCTTTGGTCCAAAAATAAGTGTCGTCCTAGCAAAAAGAATTTGTCCAAAATAAGTGTTGTCACCTGAGGAATTCAAGATTAAAATTGGCAAGTGTTTCCAACTATGCCCTTAGCATTAAAGAAATAGTCCTCTTTAATATTGCTCAATTCTTAAAAACATTTAATAAATTGAGGTAGTTTAGTAGACTCCACATCGTGTTTATTGATTTCTTAATGGGCGTTAAGAATAGGTAGGGATGACAAGATTTGAACCCGTGACATTTTTTACCGAAAACAAAGGCGCTACCAAACTGCGCTACACCTCTTTCAAACGAATCCATTCGATTCTAAAAAGGATTACAATCCTTAACTTTTCGAGGAATCCTTCATCAGTGGTTGTGAATGACTGATTTTTTCAATCTTTTCGACCTTGGTTTCATAGGAGCAAGTCAGAAAGATTGAGAAATAGAACCATCTGATTTAATTCGTTCTCAATAGCCACGCGAATTTGATACGACATTGGAGAAGCAGCCCTTTATCAAAAATTATATTATTATATTATTTTTAATAATAAAAGGGGGTTCCAACGATAAGATTAATTTGTCTAACATATAATAATAATAATAATAATAATAATAATAATAATAATAATAAATAAGACGAATAAATGAGTTCTTTTTTATTCTGCATCTTCACGTGACTCAATAGGAGAGATTGACCTATTTCATACTTCTATCATTTCCACCGGAAAAAAAGGTAGAGCATATAGATATTCCTTCCGTCTCAAATTACTTGTCGTCCTTATTAAAATTATACATCTAAATATACTTGCCATTTTAACTAACCAAGATACAAGTAAGTAGGTTTTTTTCCCATTTTACCCTTTGTATGAATAACAACATTGAAAATGGAGTAAAATAGTCAAAATGATATTCTTATAGTAATGCTTTCTTATGGATAAAATAGTCAAAATGCTACCCCTTATTAATGTTTTCTCAAGTGACGTGTAAATAAAAAAATGATAACTATGTTGAGACGAAGGAAGTAGCAACCAATTTGGCAATAACTAAGAAGATGCAATGTTTCTAAACCATAACTTTCCCAAAAGTAAATTATCAAGACAGTTGTGCTTTTAATGAGAGCTTCCTTGTACGGTTGAAATCTCTCTACTCAAAAAAGAAGAAAAAAATTGTCTACACCCAATAAATATTCCTTTCTTCTTTAAATATAATTGGAACCTTTTATCAGCAATATTGGCCTCATAGTTGGGTTAATCAGATATCATCATTTAATAAATATTGGTTCTATACATGGAGCGTGGTGGAGAAAAGATAATTCTCAAACCAATCCGAATATCAAAGAATTTTAATGAAGAAAAAGAAGCAATATTACTGAGTCCACCAACTCGAATGTTTCATGAGCCTAACTACAATGTTTACATTGTAGCTATTATGGGCTGGAAAGTACCAATTGAGGTTGATGCCATCAAAGCTGAAATACAACGCAAGTTGCTTAAACACCCACGCTTTTCTAGTTTGCAAGTAATTAACAAAAGTTTGGTTTACAGAATAGTTCCCTTACAAATAATCTGATGGTGTTTTTGCATTGTTAATTCATATTGTAAATCTTAAATTAAACTTGTAGGAAAATTGATACCGGTTTGTGCATTTAGCACAAATAAGGTACTATTTCATCTGTTCCATTTTATGTGACACTTTACTATTTGAAGATTCAAATGCGTTTTTTGTTACCATATTTTAAACACTTCTTTAATATTTTAAATTGTTAACTATTGTGACTTACATTGCTTTTTCTTTAATTTGAAAAAAGAACTTGATGATTCTTTGTTATTCACCGAAAATAAATTTGGCCCTCGTATTACGATTGTGTCAATTAAAGTGAAACGGCTGAGTAAACTTTAAGCATATAGAAAAGTGCTTGAGTCATGTCGGGTGCATTATTGTATCTGATAAGGCAGAAGTTACTCTGCAACAATAAAAAATTGTTCCCTTGACAAAAATTATTAAGTAATGACGAAGTCAGTAACTAGCGTACAAGTTGCTTTAGACAGCTATCTACTATCATGTAGTTTTGGCACTTAATTCAGTGTCTAGCTTATATGTAATGACAACTTAAAATATATCAATGTTATTTAGTTTATTATAGCAGGTCAGGGGTTCAGGCCAAACAAACAACCTCTTGCAGAAATGTAAAGTAAGGTCCAACCCTTCCCTGAGAGCTTAATGCCCCAACTAATTATTATTTGGAGTTGTTTTTCTAAATATATGGCCAGATAGTACTGTAACATCTTTAATTATAAGGTTGATGTATAAAATTTAAGTTGAAGTTTCCAATTTGCGTTGAAACGTTAATAGGTTATGGACGAGAGTGCTGGAAGAGGAGAAATGAGATGGGTTCCCACGACAGTGAACATAGATGATCATATCATAGTGCCTCAAATCGCCGATGATAAAATGGATACTGACAAATTGGTCGAGGAGTATATATCAAACCTAAGCACCACAACTATTGACATGTCGAAACCTCTGTGGGATTTTCACGCCCTTAATGTGAAAACCTCACAGGCTAAGGCAACTTCAATTAGCCGTATTCATCATTCTCTTGGGGATGGAGTTTCCCTCATGTCCCTCTTACTCTCTTGTTTTTGGACAATTTCTGATCCTTCTTATCTGCCGACACTCCCAGTTTCATCTTCTTCTAAGGACAAATCAAATTTGTCAATAAGCAATAGAGAAGATATTTGGTCGTCGATATGGCAATACCTCGTAAAGTTGTGGTTGCTCGTCAAACTTTTATTCAATACAGTTGTGGATGTTTTGCTAATTACAACGACAACGCTCTTCTTGAAGGACTCTCAATCACCTTTCATGGTTGCACATAGGTCCAATCGTCAAAGATTTATCTATCGGACTGTTAGCTTTGACGACATTAAATTTGTTAAAAGTGCAACAAACACTGTAAGTATATACTCCATCTGTTTCATTTTGTCGCAGTGGGCAACTATGATGGGAAAGAGATTTGAACTATATGCTATTTTAGAAACTTTAAGGGTCAGATGACATATTTGCTCTCCTGTACTCCCTACGTCCAAATTGATGTGGTACAATCTGATTGGGTATGGAGTTTTTTTAAAATATAAAACTTTTGAAACTTGTAGTCTAAAATAAGATTTAGACATTTGTGTGAAATAAATCGTCTCATTAAGGTGTAAAGTTCTAATTTTAGAATTAAATTACTTTTAATATTGAAATGTGACATTATTTTTAAAACTAATTAAGAAAAATGTGTTACATAAATTGAGACGGGGTGGGTGGATATATATATTTCCTAGGGTGCTCCAAGCCTAGGCAATAGTGCAGAGGACAAAAATGAAATTCTGATTTTGGAATATTGTTCGGTAAGTAATGTGCATGACTGCCTTAATCTAGCTAGTAGTAGAATTTCCTGAAGAAACTGGATTTTGAGTGCATTTCTCTATTTCACTAGTTTATTCTATTTTGAATTTTGAAAGTAACTTTATTTCACTGTTTTGGCCTTTATGGCTGGGGCCTAAGCCCCATTTTGTATTCTTCTCTTGTAAATTTGGACAATTAATGACGTTATACTGGGGATAACATAAGCAGCTTTATCCCGTTATATTCACCGAATATACAGTAATTAAGCTCCATCTTTAATTTTACAAAAGACTTCATGCTCAATTGCACACTCTAGCTACACAAATTTTAGATTTCATGATATCCTCTCTATTTATCTCTTTTTGTCTAAATTTGCAACCCATATTTTCCCTGTAAATACCACAATAACAGATTGTAAAGGGTATAAGATGTATTTCATCACAAGAAATAAGTAAACAAACATAATAGATAAATCGATGTATCTTGCCCAGAACTCAAAACCTATAAATCATGTTAGGGGAGAGTCAAAAGGGTACTTTAAGAACTAATATTTTTATTTTTAGCTACGTAATTAAGGTTGAAAGTGTTCGACCAAAAAAAAGAACGGAAAAGGGCCAAATATACCCCTGTACTATTGGAAATGGGCCAAATATACCCCTCGTTATACTTTAGGTCCTAATATACCCTTACCATTATACTTTGGGCACAAATATACCCCTCCACCGTTAAAGTTGTCCACCTTGGACATCCTATGTTACATGGCAATGATATTTGATGAGATTGATGCCACTTGGCATTGCCACCACATCACTCCTAATCCATTTTATTCCTCCCATCTTCCACCACTAAAATTTCCACTCTCCACCACCATTTCCACCATGTCAAAATCAGAATCTCTAAGCTAAAGCGGTTTTAAATGCAAAAAATGAAAATTTCTCTGACACCAAACAAAAGGCAAGAGAGACATGAAGTGAAGCACCACAAAACAATATGAGTAAAACTAGGATATGAAAGGTCCCAGTTGCACTGAAACAAGATCTAACCCTGAGGAAAATACACCGTCTTTTACTAAGTTTGATACTATCAGTGAATTATTTCTAACAAAACAAGCAAAATCTCCCAAATCATATACTCAGCCACGGCTTGAATACGTAGGGCAACTTTACCACTTCTTTTTTTAATTGATTGTGCTTGCCAGTTTTGTTGGATTATTTTTTGCTTACTTCATGGTGGAAATGGTGGTGGAGGGTGGAAATTTTAGTGGTGAAAGATGGAACGTATAAAATGGGTTAGGGGTGATGAGGTGGCAATGCCAAGTGGCATCCACCTTATCAAATATCATTGCCATGTAGCATAGGATGTTCAAGGTGGACAACTTTCACGGGAGAGGTGTATATTTGTGCTCAAAGTATAACGGTAAGGGTATATTTGGACCCAAAATATTACGAGGTGTATATTTAGCCAATTTCCAATAGTGCAGGGATATATTTGGCCCTTTTCCAAAAAAATAAAAAGGGTAGTGTATATTTAATTTGTGATTGCATGTAATAATGTAAGGTTGCTTTTTAACCATGCTAGTCAAACTTTTTAATGTGTTTATTCCTAACATGACCGTAGAAGTTGAAGGCAAGAGGAAGTTTTCGCTAGAACGAATGAGATGCAGAGCCCCTGTTACAGTAAATCTGAAACTAGCTTTAGGAGTTAAAGTGAGTATTTCTTCATGTACATGTTAAAAATGAAGACCTTCGAAGATTATCTATAGAGTTCACTTGATTGATGTAGAAATATTTTGCTTAAAGATTGATATACAATGTTGTTAATTCAATGTAAAAATATCAGATTATATGTTCCTGATTAATTAAGTTCACATAATCTTACATAATCAGATATGTAATTGTTTTTTATTAAAAAAAAATATATGTGGCAGGCTGTAGCTGAAATGGTTGAGGAGAATGCCACAGTGATACAAGGAAATTGTTTCGGCTTTGCCATAATTCCCTTAACTCTAGCCCAATTAAAGAGTCCTCTCGATTATGTTCGCAAAGGTAAGATAGCTATGGATCGAAAGAAGCATTCTCTTGAGACGGGATGCACCTTTTATATTTTACAACTGATCCTCAAGTTCTTTGGCTCTCGGGTACTACTCTTTTTCTCTTACTCACTTCTCAACAAAGAGGTGATGTTTGATTCTTTATAATTTTTTCTATTTCCTTTATTAGTCGTCCTTGTAATCTAGACCTAACTTCTTCTTCTTTTGCTCTGGCATGCACATAGGGTGCGACAAGACTTGCTGAAAGAATTCTATCTCAAACAACACTAATCTTTTCAAATGTAGCCGGTCCGCTTGAAGAAGTATCTTTGGCAGGCCATCCATTGACATTCCTTGCACCAACATGTTATGGACATCCAACTGTAAGTTTCTTTAATCAAATCGATTATTAACTATGCTCAGTCACAAATTAGTTGAGATAAGTTATACCAATCTTCTAAGGTCAAAATCTCTAAATTCAAATGCATGCATATTGTAGGGGCTAATGATTCATGCGTGTAGTTACGCCAAGAAGTTAACATTTGTTATGGCAGTTGATGGAGAAATAATTCCAAATCCGAACCAGCTTGGCGATGATTTTGTCGGTTCATTTATGCATATCAAAGAGGCCGCCCTCTCAAAATTGAGAACCAAGGTTGACTAGCCCATTAGACATTTGAAAGCTCCTCAATAAATCATTGACGAGTACAGTTGTGATATGTACATTTATTGCTCAAAATATTATATTTGGTCACATAAGATTGTCGTAACATCCATGAAGTAGAACTATTATCCATGTGTACCTATGTTATTGTCAACAATATAAGATACAGTTAAACCTCTCTATAACAGCATGGTTGGGTCCGAAATTTTTAGCTGTTATAGACAATGGCTGTTATACAACTATAACAGCATTGACATTTAAATAATACTTCGCTATTATAGGCAAAAAAGATGCATAAAATCTAATTTTCATTTTTAATTGTCAAATTCTAAACTTAATCATACTTTGTATAACGAAGGAAAATCGTTTAATGATGAAAATATATATATATATATATATATATATATATATATATATATATATATATATATATATATATATATTCATATGATAATTTTTGTCATAAATAGTGTATTAAATGATCAAATATTTGGTCAAAATTTCACTCTTATTATTGGTAATCATAGATATTCTATTTTTATAAAGATGGCTAATTATTATATTACCAAAAAAAGAAGATAGCTGTTATATGGGGATAATTTTACAAAGAGTGTACTGCTATAAAGTTGGTTGTTGCTGTTATAGGTGAAATATTGTTATAGAGAAGTAAAATATAACATAAAAAATCGATTCCGAAAAATCTTAGTTGTTATAGAGAGATGCTGTTATATGCGGGTGCAGTTATAGAGAGGTCTGACTATACTTCCTAATAAGATCCAAGTTGTGTACATAACAAGACACATCTACATATAAGTCACACTGATGTATAACAGGTGAATTATTCCGCAACAACCACTTATCATGTAGGTAGATGCTTCCTCTCTCTCTCTCTCTTAATTCCCATCACTTTTATCTTTGGTGGCCGTGATACAATTATATTTGAAGTCTTTCAGCGAATGTAACGACTCCTTATAATTAATCAAAACACAAGCAAATAATATAGTTTTAAAGTAACAATTCAAAATTTTGGAGCTAATCTACATTATTTCATATGTGAAATTTAGTTGGGAAGTCTGTTCAGTTGAATCGAGACTCCCTAGTTAACTTCCAAATTATTCTGTATAAAGATAGGATCAGAAGAAAAAAAGAAAACAAAAACTATTATCTCATATCTAAAGTTTAATGCCGATTATCGTTTCACCTAATCTGGAAAGATTTTGGTTCACTTATTAGCCCACAAGTTTGTATCGTCAGAAAAGTGACAACACTTTCCTCGATTGTCAGCAGCAACTCTCAGATACTTGTCGGATAACGAATGGCACAAGAACTTAAATTGAGAGTTCTTATTGCACCAACCACCGATTTTAAATGCGGACTTAAGATTCTTATTTCTTTTCATGTATGTCTGCGGATTTAAAAGAGGTAAGAGATCACTGCATTCATTACTCCTATATTTACATGACCCTTGATGTCAGATGGGGCTCCTCTCCATTTTTATGTCTCCATTTTTCCCAAGTTCTTACTTGGATGAGAGACACATGGCATGAGTTAAAATTAATGGTTAAGATTTAATTAACTAAATCAAGGTTCTAACCATAGTTTGAATAATAAATATTTCATTTAATTTGCTTCCAAAAATATTAGTAGTAATTCCACAATTATAGCTACAGATTATTTTATCCATAAATATATTTAAAGAAAATCTCTCAGTCTCCCTCTTCCTACAGTTTCGTACTTCCTCACAAATATTGTCACACCCCCTTTTTTTTTACCATAAATAAATAAAAACAAATTAGTTTTAGATTTATTTAAAAGGGTTTTTCCAATTAAAGTGACGTTTTGAAAAGGGATTATTTTATTTATTCAGTCGTCACTTGGAATTGAGTTTTGGTGTTCCAAGTCACCTTATTGATTCCCTGATCAAAAGGAAAATTGACTCTTTAATTATTGGTCTGCAAAAACAAAAGTCCGGGTAAGGAATTCTGTTGATCGGGGAGAAGGTATTAGGCATTCTCTAAGTCCCGTGATTCTAGCACGGTCGCTTTATCAACTTGTGTTCGGCTTAAATTATTTTGGATAAAATGTATTTATTTAGCTATGCCTATGATTTGCTTAAATATTATTGACCTTTTACTAGTCTTGACTAAGACGCGTAGTTGCGACCTCAACCTCGACATACGCCAGCTAGACGCGTAAACGCGACCTTAACTTGTGTATCGCACCTAGAATTTTTAACCTACTTTTCTTGCTTAAACCATGATGATTATTTGGTCCCTTTTCCACTCATATTATATCGAAGAAACCCAGCATATTTTTAGATATATTTTAAAACCAACAGATCGCACTAAATTGGAAGAAAATCGCGGATAAAGTCACATAAACAAACTACCAATTGCAACAGAGAAAGGGAAAAATGGATATATAAATTATATTATGTAAATTAATATATTATGATTTATTTTTTATGATATAAATATAGTACAAGTAATATTCTTAGTGTACGCATGATTCTGATTATCTAATGTATAGACAAAAAACATATATTTTAATCTTGACATCCATTAACAAAGATGTTACCACAGTGCATAAGATATCATTGATGGGAAATAAAATATAATCAAAGAATGATAATCAGTAGTTAGTTCATGTATTCGAAAGAAGAATAAAACTAATAATAAAATAAACATTGTTAACTTTGATTGCATAGAAATAATGATTCCCCATAAAAACCATTCAAACCAAATATCCAGATTCAAAATTCATAACCAAAGAAAATTTAACTAAATGAAAGTTCTCTTTAGGCTAAAAATATACTAAGTATTATCCCATTGGCAGATTAATTGAAAGGATGGAAATAAATTGAGATTATACGGGCAGTCAACTAAAATAGATTTAAACTTCTAGTTAGGATACCATAAAATTTTGAGTTCATCTTTATATCTTGATATTAATTACCTTTAAAGCTAATTATGCCAATATTAGCGTACAAATACTGCTATTCCATTCTATTCTTGCTAAACAGTGGACGGTTGCTAAAGTATACACATATGATGAGTTTATTTATCCTTCGGGCTTAATAAACAGAAACGATAATTAAAAAGCGATACGTCTCATATAATCATGATATTGAACTATACAAAGAAGACTGAGTGTTACCTTTTGCGAAAATATCTCGCTGAAAAATAATAATATGAAGCTACAATATTCTACCGATTTCCCAGTTACTAACGACTAACTTCAAGTCCACGAACTCGAAACCGCAAACGGAAATCTCGAACTCGAACTTTAAAGAAAACCTTTATTTTTTTGTGTGTTTGCCGTTTTTATGTTTCTCCGTGTTTTTTTTTTTTTTTTTTGTTCTCCTCCCCGTTCCTGTGTGTTGTGTTGCCTTATTTATAGTGTATGTGTGTGGGTGTTCTGCATAATTAAAGGGACGTGTGGGAGTGGAAGGTTAGAGGATAATGTTTGGGGAGAGTTTAAAGGGGTGAGGGGTTTAAAAGAATTGGGAGGATTGGTTTGGGGTTTAAAAGAATTGGGAGGATTGGTTAGACGTAAAGGAAATGGGACTTAGGAGGATTTGAATTTGTAACAGATTAGTTTGTTTAGGTGAGTATGGATACTTTTAAAAAAAAAAAAAAGAAGATAAAAATGCTAACTAATCACTTTTTAAAAAATATAGAATAGTTAAATAGCTAGTCCAAAATAAAGAAAACGTAACTAAGCGAAATACTAAAACCACTAGCTTATTTATCAAAACTTAAATTATAAGAAAACATATTTTGTAAACTTCCTTTCTTTCTTTTTTTTTAAAACAAAACTTATCCTAAAATGTGACTCTATATTTGTAGCTTTTGATCTTTTAAAAGTAAGAATTACTAAAAATGAATTAAAAATTAAAATATTTAATTAAACCTAAAAGAAATATTTAAACGCTAAAAATGGTGTAAAAACTTATGTTTGGTCAAAAATTAGGTGTTCACAGAATGTCCCTCTTTGCTTGGAAACATGAAGAGTTTTCAGGCAAAGAAGTGAACACTGTGACTGATTTTTGACCTGACCATTATTTGAAAGGCAAAAAGATATAAAAGAAAAGGATGTGACCGAGTCCTGGTTTTGGGCATCCTACATATCCCGGGTTATAAGGGAATCAGATCACGTGTAGTTCAAGTGGGTAAAAGGATGGAATGGTGAGTTGGATGATCGAGTGAGGTCCCTTCGTGGTTCCGGTTCGTGGCTCCTGTTATTACATTAAAGAAATGAAAAATACAACAAAAGAAGAACGGAAATACAAAATCCTATTTACTCTACTTGTCTTGAATCTTCCTTTAGACCTTCACTTGGATCTTCAGTTATCACCTCACCTTCTTTCAGTGGGTACCTTGATCTCAAAGTATGATCTTGAAGTTAGAATTTGAGACTTCAAATTGCAACTTGGAATAAGTTGTTGATGCTCTTCCGAATAACAGTTCGTAGAATATTCTTGAATGCTTGTTTCTTGATTACAAGTTCAGAAGATGTATCTTGAGACGTTGGGCCGCCTTATGTGTCAAAGCTAACTCTAGCAGCCTTCGAGATTGAACATTCTTCTTTCTCTGACCAAATATGGAACTTCATTCTTGAATATCAATTCTGTGCTTGCGGGCGAACCTGCAAGCCACCAAAGACAAACAAAAACGAACAAAATTTTTCTGCCCTAGTTTGTACTAGGAAAATTTTGTGAGTGTTAGCAAAATCATAAACCACTTGGGACTATATTCGGAGATAGTCAACTCGAAATTTAAAAACATGACTTTATTTTGAGGTAGTCGACCTGAAAGCATGACAATATTCTGAGGGTAGTCAACCTAAAATTTTAAAAATATGACTGTATTTGGAAGCAACCAACCCAAAATTTTAAAAATATGATTGTATTTGGAGGTAGTCAACCTGAAATTTAAAAATGTGACTTTATTCTGAGGTAGTCAAACCTATGAAAATATGACTTTATTTGGAGGTAGTCAACCTGAATTTTAAATATGTGACTGTATTTTGAGGTAGCCAACCTGAAAATATGACAAAAATATGACTTTATTTGAAGGTAGTCAACCTGAATTTTAAATACGTGACTGTATTCTGAGGTAGTCAACCTGAAAATATGACTTTATTTGGAGGTAGTCAACCTGAAATTTAAAAACATGACTTTATTCTGAGGTAGTCAACCTATGAAAATATGACTTTATTTGGAGGTAGTCAACCTGAAATTTAAATATGTGACTGTATTTTGAGGTAGTCAGCCCGAAAATATGACTTTATTTGGAGGTAGTCAACCTGAATTTAAATATGTGACCGTATTTTGAGGTAGTCAACTTGAAAATATGACTTTATTTGGAGGTAGTCAACCTGAATTTTAAATACGTGACTGTATTA